>NC_056739.1:305036562-305191562 GCF_019279795.1 Protopterus annectens
ATCGTGGTGCTCAGGGGGCAGTGTTAGGCAACTGGCTGAAAATGAGACGCTGACTGACAGCTGACCAGGGAGGAAAGACTGAGACAGTTCACCAGACAGGCAAGGACTGAGTGCTCTAAGAGGGACTCCTTTGGTTGGAGAAAGAACAGGGTATCATAATCAATGTATGTAACTCTGATAATTGGTTTAATAGCTCATTGCTAGGTGCTCATGAAGCAGAAATAGAAGCAATTATGCTAAGTCAAAATGGGACAGTGTAGTGGGTTACTCACAGGAGAGCTTGCAAGGGATAGAAAATCTCTGCTTCTGTGTAATGCCTGCCCAGGGGAAGTGGTCTGGTTAAAGTGAAGTGAACATCACCCCCACCAGACTGCTTAAGCCAGGTCCAGCTGTAGGGCCATGATAACAATGTGCACAACAAAACAAAATACAAGTCTGTGGGGTATGCAAATATACTTGCCATAACCAAGCAAACTGTTGCAGAACAGCATAAAAATATAACTTTAATTTTCTCAAAAACAAGGTCTAAAGAAGAAATGGGTGAGTATGGGAAACAAGTATATAAATATTGTCAAAAGCAGTTCTAGTTTTTGTGAAAGCTAACTTGAAAAAAGAACTGGCACTATCTAACTTGGTTCTATAAGTAGTGTGATAATCTTTAATCTTTTAATGAACTGCTCCTTTGGGCTGGTTTAACCTTTCTTTTAACCCTGAAGTTTGTCAGGCTTGACTTACTGGACTGCGTAAACTAGATATTTTACAATACTGGCAACTTTACAAAGGAGTCAGCAGTACCAGTCATAATGAAATCCCCTACAATCATGCCAGAGAATGAGTCATTCAGAAGGTCAACCATTTAAAAGCTGTTCTGCAACAATTAATCTACTGCATGTAAATAATAAACTGGTCATACAGACAAGAGAAAACTCCCTTTGAGGATTAAAATGGGAAACCACGTTAATCCATTTTAGAAAATTATCCTTGTGCCTCGGTTTTACTAGACCCTCCAAAAATGTAGTTTGTTTATATGTATATGCTCTTATCTGATGCAAATAACATTCTTTCAAGTAAAATATACAAATCATGTTGCTTACTAAGAAGCTGCTTGGTGACTACAAGCTTCATCAGTAAATTAATGACAGTCAGCGACTGCTGTGTCATATAAAGATAAAACCCCGAATACTGTCCAGGTGACTTGGGTTTGATTGGAGAGTAGCAGGGGTATCTTTGGCACTGACCTGGGATGATGGACATGCCCATCCTGGGGTGGAGGATATGCACTCAGACGTGCCTTCTAGTGGATCTTCAGTGGAAGCTGGGGCGATGACAGGAGGGTTATCTAAGGGAAGCGGGGACAGTGTCTGAGATCACCGTGGAGGTAAGACAATACACCAGCATGCACCAGGAATTAGGAAAGGAATTAACTCAATCAGTACTTGGGGGAGAAACACTTTTCTGCCTAGAAAGGTTATGGGAAGAATTGACCACTATTTGATTATGTCCAGATAATGGTTTATAACTTCCATTGCATTGTGATTAGACACTTGCATTCCATCTTGATACTACCATCTTCCAAGAAATTTAAATGAATCTGTAACTAGAACTTTGTTTTGAAATTTTAAAGGTGAGAATAAAACAATTTTAATACATTAATTAATTAGCTTTGAAAATGAGATGTTGTGCAAATCTTTGTAAACAAAGCTTCTGTTAATTAAACTGAAAGCCTTCTGAGCATCTACTGCAAAGGCAGCACTGTCATAATTCAAGGGTGGTTTAGAAAAGTTAACCTTTATGGTTACATTTTAAAACACTTGAACCTGTGTATTATTTTAATCCAGAATAAAGCCAAACTGTAACAGAAAAAATGTTTTAGTACTTTAATATTATTGAATAGAAAGTGACTAACCTATTATTAAACTTTAAATCCTCACTTCATTAAAGACATAGATTTAACATTTGTAAATGGCCAGTTTGTTCATTGTTCTATGGAATTAAACATTTTCTTTGATTTTTGGCAATTTAGCAGTCCCTGGTTAGCTACTGCACATTAATTTAAGTCAAACAAAACATGCTTGGAAACAGTTTATTTTAAATTCTTCTTTAATGTTATCAGATCCTGGAGATTCATTACTTTTAACTTAGTCTCTTCTTTTCTTTATGACAGTAATTTAGAAGTCTATCTTCTTTAGCAACTTCAGTCAGAATTTAAAGCTACTTAGCACAATTTCTCTAAAATCTTGACAAATGTAGAAGTCTGCCCTCTTTGGTGGCTTCAGTCAGACTTTTTTTATCATCATCACTGATTGGCTGTACAACTGTTTAAATACTAATATAATTTTCTATTACATTTTTGTTAGCATTATAAACCTGGTCATTAACCTGTAAATTTTTACTGGTTTTGTGTTTAGAAAATATGTTGTACTACAAGTTTCCCCACAAAATCTACATAAAATTTGATGCGCTGAGCTTTCTGTTTTCCTTGCCCATGTGTAAGTGCAGCATATTCTGATTTGACTGTAGGCCATTTCCATTTATGTAAGTATTATGATGTCTCTATATCATTCCTATATTTATTTATTTATTATTTATTTATTTTACATTTGTTAACCGGGATGGTCCGACTGGATACATGTCCTTTTTCAGCGGAGGCACGGGGAGAAAAGCTCCAACAGAGTTACATTGATAATTAGGTACAGTAAATGAGCTGAAAGAACTTAACAAAAACATAGGCTAATTACATACAAGTACAAGACTGCCATTACTATTTCTGAGATTACTACAAATGAACATTAATAACATATTAGCAAGGACGGTAGGCAGTATAATGACATAGAGTTAGACAGGATACATATTTCTTTATCACAGTATACAAAGTACTTATCATCTTAGCTAGTTGTTTATGTTTTAGTTAATGGCACAGAGCTAGTCTGGGTTTGAGCAAGGACATAGACAGTGTGACTTGAAGTGGAGTTAACACTCAACATATTAACACTCAATATTAACACTCAAGATGTCTTAATCTTTTTTTGTTTTGTTTAACTAGTTCTTTCTAAATAATGCTTTAAAAACTACACTTCTAGTCTGTTAAGAAATGCATTTGTTAACTTATTTCCACTGGTCTTTAAAGAAGTATATTATTTACCTTGTTCCCACACTTCTGTGGAATGCAGCCCAAATATTTCAAAGATAACGTTTAGAATTTTATCATCTGAATATATTGTTTTTAAGATATGCATTTGTGAGTTTAATATCAGAATTGCAACTTCTTTTATTTGTGTTCTAAATTATAAGTAAACAACTTTATTTATTTATTTTTGCTTAACTTTGATAGCCCAGTTTGAAAAAAAAAATCTTCCTTCATTTGAAGTTCTTGTAAGCAGCAGATATCTGCTCTAATTTTTGTTTAGTACACAAATGTGCCTTTTCTGATGTAATTTAGCGCATATATTCACTGAAAGGATTTTTAGGCATATTACAATAACACTTGAAAATCTTGGAAAGGCAGACAACATACTATCTATTCTAAGTCTGCCACTGTGGCACAGACTGATACATTTTAGAATATAACTGAGACAACCTTAGCTAAAATAGTGATGAGGGTTCTGGAACAGCAAGATGTGGGAGGGCCTGAAATGAATAGCCAAATGCTAGCCTCCCCATTCTCTGAGGAAGGACTGCTGGCTTTGGCGGACCAATCATGGCCATGCAGAGGTTTGCACATCCTCAACAATGTCTGGAATAAGTACATGAGATTGGCAATCTCAAACTCTAGATATTAGCCCTCCACTTTATTTAGGTGAAAGCATGTACATGCGGGGAGAAGGTGTAGATTGCCTCATGTTAATAATTCAGTATTCATTGTCAGGATACCAGCAAAGGCACAGGCCACCTCTATAACTGCCTGGATGATGGCCTCTCATAGTCTGCTGTTGTCTCCATGTTGACAATACTCAGGGATGAACGGGCTTAAGAATGGAGGAAGAGGTCAGATGGACAAAAGACACTGTGGCAAAATAACACAGAAAAAAGTTAATACATCTGTTCTACACTAATGTCTTTTGAAGTGGGACTTCCTTCTCATCTCACTCCAACCATGTAAAGATTTGGATTAAAAGGGAATGAAAACATCTAGTCCACTATCTGCCACATAAACACACAAAGCACCACAATATCACAGCAATAGAAAACTTGTAAGAGGAACATTTGAAACTCTGCACTAGAATTGGCAGTTCTTACGACTTCTTATTTTTCTAAGACAGCAACTTTTATATACAACTGCATTTTAAAATTACATTTAAGCTCTGAGTGACATAATACCAGCTGTTGTTTCTATATACCTCATTAAAATCTTGTAAAAACGTTATGGAAACTTCAACTAACCTGAAATATTTAATTCAATCAGATATCACTGCAAAAAAGATGTACTAAAAAGTGATTGTTATGCATGTTTGTATCTCATTACTTTATCAGTTATTTACCAAACCATTTAAAAACAAAATAACAGCAGCTAATATTTAAGCTTCTCTTCTATTTTTGAATTATACAATAGCAAGCAACCAGTGTTCACTCTTGGGCAGAGAAGTAACCAACCACAAAACTGAAAAGATGCATGATAAACCCGTATCATTTGGATAGTGAAACCAAAACAAAAGAAATTAGTAACTTTTGCTAAATACAGGCAAACTTGTTAAGACAGTTATGAATTCTAATACACATGAATATTCATATCTGCGTTTAGTTAACTTCTAAGAAAACATTGTTGGTTTTGCATTATTACTCACACATCCTATACAGAAACTTTGTACATTAAAAAGGGAAAAATCTAATAAGAGTACTTCATTTTCCTTCACCTCATCTACTACTCAGAAAGACTTTTTAAGTAACAAAATAACATCAACTGACACTTTTGAGCTTCTTTGGTTTATATAATGCCAAGTATCCATTTTTTATCCTTGTACCAGAAAGCCTATATGATAAGGGAGTGGGATCTAAAAATGATGTTAGTAAAGTTAACTTAAATCAAACAAGCTAATTTTTCTCAAATATTCCTTTCAGAAGTAAACATAAATCAAACTTAAACTGATTCATTTTTCTTATTAAATGTTCCAAGTGCCCATTCAAAAAAAAAGCTAATACGATGCTTTAATATGTTATCTTCAGTCCTTTATCTAATAGGTTCATAGGTAAATACTAGGCTAGCTGCCCTACAGGCTATTTTAAACCTAGCCAATTTCCCTTTTTCTGCTTGAATTAAGCTATCCCATTTTATCTGATCAACTAAACTTATTATTCATATACTAAGCTTCTCTATTGCTTTTAAATTAGATAATTACATGTAAACCATTATTCTAACTTACTAAGAGTGTAAAACCACACCTGTGTAGAAAAATGGTGCAGACTATTTCCTCTTCTCATTTAAATGTTGAAGCTTCTCTGTAATCTGTTAAGTTTTAATATGAATAATTCTTCCTGTTTACTTTAAACTTACTTCTGAAAATCAGCAGTGTATGTTATATTATTATTAATTAGTTAAACATGTGTGCAAGGCTGCCTCTTTAAAATTTGATTCTAAACCGAAAGAAACACATGAATATTTACTACTTTCAATTCTATTTTTTGATTCAGCTAGAAAGTCAAAGATGAGTCCACTTCCTTTGAAGGCCATTGCTAGTTTAGCTGGGAAGAAAAAAAAAATGAATCCATTACAATGTTCTAGTATTAACAGCTTGCTTGTTTGGATGATATCCCTAGGTAGGTCAGGGTAAAAGCCTTATCTGTTGGCCTTCTAACTGCATGGTGTAAGAGTGTTTTGTTAAAGAGATTCCTTTAGGATGAAAATATTATGTTTATTTTCTTGATTAGTAGTCTGTTATGAAAAAAATTTACAACTGCGAGAAACTGGTATGTAGGTTCAACTCAGTGAAGTTGTGTTGCATCTTCCATCAACCAGAAGAAAGTCATCTGCATACTTTATGATATTAAGATTAGGTAGAGCAAGAGTGTTGTAATAAAAAAAAAAGTAAGAACAGTACAGACTGCAATGTTAAACTTTGGGGGACTTCAGTGTTGAGGGTCCCATTTTCTCAGATTTGTTAGCATAAACCTGAAAGTCTTTGTTCTGTAGATTAGTTTTGAAACCATACAACTATACTGTCTCCAAAATTTAACTTGCTGAATTTGTGGAGTAGGAAGTTGTGTTCGACAATTTCAAAGACCTTCCTTGTGTCTACAAAAACTCTATATGAGATAAGGTCATCATTTTTTAGCACCTTTATTGAATTATTACTTAAGACATAGGCAAACACACATTTATATAAAATAAAACAAATCATGTTTACATGGTCACGGTTACAAACATTATACATCACATAGACTCTTAAAATTATTATCAATCCAGCATTACATGAACTGCTCAATTTTTGCCTTCCCTTAAATCTCACTCCTTCTCCAAAACAATATTCTGTATGTACTGTTCCCACAATTTCCATTTTTTCTGTGTAATTTGCTCCTACCCTTTCCTAAAGATCCCGCTTCACTTCTTTTATAGGTTCATAGGTGTGTACTAGGCTAATGGCCCTGGAGCCTTTACAAGCTTAGCCTATAGGATTACCCTGGCATTGTGCCACCCGACCTTAGTTCCCAGTGCCTCTGTCGAGTAAAACCACTGGAGTGATCCCTGGGGTGAATTTTCTATTTCCCATCCACTCATCAAGATTTCTCTTGAAGAAGGCCAGTGAGGTGCTCTGCTTGACATGTATGGGAAGTCTACTCCATAGTATGGCCAGTCTCTGGGTTATGAACCTGTCCCTCCAGCATGTTTTGTTGATTGCGGTAATGAGGTTGAGGTCTCTAGAGCGTGTGGTGCGGAGAGATTGTGATTTCTTTAGATTTAGCATTTCTAATGAAGCTGGGTAATACATGGCTTTGTAAATTAAGCAGAGATCGCTTCTAAGTAGGCGATATGAAACAGAGAATAGTTGGAGTTTTCCATACAGGACAAATGTTTAAGGCCTAGGATTCTCTTTGTGAGGTACTTTTGCAGCCTCTCCAGTTGTTGCAGGTGTTTAGTGAGGTACATGCCAAATGGAGCATTGTACTCAATGATTGGCCTAATGAGGGAAGAGTAGAGGGGGACAATGACCTCTTTTTTCCTGGATGCAAAACCCTTAGTAATGAGATGTGCCACATAGAAGAACTTTCTGACCACAGTGGCAGTGTGGTGGTCAAAAGGGACATTGCTGTCAACCTGTGTTCCCAGATCTCTTACAATGCCTTTTGTGTTCAGCAGACTACCATCGATGTGGTAATTCATGGGGAACCGAGTTTTTCCCAAAGAGGATGATGACACATTTTTTGGCAATGAGTTTAAGGCCATGGTTCTGACACCAGTCGTTGGTCTCAGTGAGGCCTTTCTGTAGGATGTCAACATCATTCAGGGAGTTAATAATAGCTCCCAACTTACAATTGTCTGCAAACTTTGTCAGCCAGAGTCCCTTTGTGTTGGCCTGGACTTCAGAGACGTAGATACCAAACAGGAGAGGACCCAGGAGTAAACCCTGTGGGACTCCACTCATGACTGGTCGGCAGTCTGACTTGGAGTCAGCTACTTTCAAACTGTGTGTTCTACCTGTCAGCCAGTTTGCAACCCATCTAGTGATATAGGGGTTGATGCCTAGCTTAGTGAGTTTTTCTATTATTGCTGAGTGGAGAATAGTATCAAAGGCCTCTCTTATTACAATATTCACTACCTCAAATGCTGTTTATTTAGATTTGATTTCCATTTTCTAATAATTTGTTTTTTGACACCCACCATAGTTAAACCTAACAAGGACATACTATGTCTGAGAAATTCAGATCTTGTATCCCAGCTCAAAAAATAATTTCCCTAGTTGCATTCACTTCTTCACCCAATATTTCTAACAGAGTACTCTGTAGGGCATTATTAGTCTGCCATCTCATTACATTCCCAAAACATGTTACCAGTTGCATCTTTTTTCTCCATTACACCTCCAACATTTGCAATCTACCTGAGAAAATATTTAATAGAGTTTTCTTGGGGGTATAAAAATACTGTGCAAACACTTCCAATCAAAAATCCTACACATTGTATTCTTTTTTATGTATTTGGAAGCCATACATATGTCCTAGAATTGTTTATTCAATCTGTCTTCCCAATCTTTTCTAACCTCCTCTGACTGATTCCTATAGTTATCATGCAATATTTTATATACCCTACTAATTATCCCTTTTTAACAGCAGCTTCTGTTTTAGATTCAGCTAGAGCAGGTCTTTCACTTATGATTCTCTTATCCCTTTCTTTCTGTCTACACTCTGATATCAATCCTTGATATGGAAAACAGTCTCCTGCCTGCTGTTCCAATATCTTCTTGGCCTTTTCCTATTCTATTACCTTTCCCTCTGTCATTATTTGCTCCCAATACCTTGGTTCCTTTGCCAGTTTTCTCCAGTAAATTCCAGACTCTTTTCCCTATTCTCTGTACCCCTAATCGCAGTCATCCCTACTGTCAGAATCTCCTCTCTCCATATATGGCTGTTATTCTCCTTATGTATCCAGAATCCCATTTTCTCCTTATTTCATCATCATCATCATTCATTTCCACTCTGAGTTATAGCATTCTACTCGTGTTATGTACATGAGTCTTAACTGTGTAGCTCTAAAATATCTCTTCAAATCCAACAATCCTAAACCACACTGTTCTGTTGGAAGGTTCAACTTATCTCACTTGAACCTGGCACTCTTCCTCCCCCAGATAAAATCCTTCAACTGTTTATTAACTACCATCCACAACTTCTCCTCTGGTTGATACAAATATGGCTGACCTGTATATAAAATTAAAGGAACTAAAAACATTTTCACTCTTTGTAAATTGCTATCCATATCCAGTAGATAGTTAGAGGGGCAACTGCCCCAGGCACAAATTGCTGGCAGGGCAAGAACAGCCGATCCCACTCTCTCTTTAATGCAATATCGGCTTTTAAAAACCTGTATTGCATTTGCTGTCAAACCTGAGCACTGTAGTGCTCAGTGTGTGGTCTAAACTGTAATAGCAAGCAGCATGCTACAGGTTAAATGTTAAAAAAATATAGAGAGAGAGATAGATAAATATATATATAGATAACATACATAGATATTTAAAAAATATATATTTTTTACTAAAACTGGAGCACTGAAGCATTCCATGCAGGCAGGGCATAAACTGTAGCAATAGTTTGCTACAGTTTAAAAGAAGAATTTTTTTCATTAAAATGGAAGGTGTAAGTTTGCATCCAAGTTTGTGATGTGGAAAAACTACTTCAGCAGAGCTAGACACCTGGCAGTGTAAACCTTGGCTTTAGATTATTGCCACTGGTGAAGTGACACCCTGACTCCATATGCAAAAATGGGGGGAAAAGGGGTTGTGGATGGATGGATGGAAAAGGGAAAAAGCCATTAGCAAGTGGGGGAAGAAATGGATCTACTGGATGGGGGAAAAAGGGGTTGTGGATGGATGGATGGAAAAGGGAAAGAGCCATTAGCAAGTGGGGGAAGAAATGGATGTACTGGATCCAACAGAAGATGGAGATGGAAGTGTACCCCACTGGATTTGGGTTCAAAGGAAAAGCATCATCATCTTGTCCATATCCACTGCAGTGAGACTCTGAGAAGATCTAGCTGACCTCAGAAATGAAATATAAGGAGACATGGAAGGATAATATGGTCTATCCTGCAGGACTTCATGATTGGAGACTGGAGCTTTGGGGAGATTGGATCCAGAGAAAACGTGGGAGAAGTTATACATCTGATAACTATCTTGTTTCGAAATCAGCATTGGCTCAGACAGTTTGGAGATCTTAGCCAACATAGCCGGTGAAGGTTTTAGATCCAAGAATCTTTTCTTTTTTTATGTAGATTTCAATTTTTCTTCATCTTTTTCTTTCTCTTTTTCTGTTTATCTGTAGACTTATCTGTTTGTTTCAATGATGGAAAAAGGAGAAAGGGAAGGAGCAGCCAAAGACTTCCCCAATGCTAAAGAGGGCTTCTCTTCTGTGCTGAGCTGAATGAGACCCTTTAAATTTTTTTTCTGTCTCTCCATGATGGCTTGCTGGCCAAAAGCCTTTTAGATAGAACAGTTGCATCAAGATGAGAAAGCCCTAAGCTGTAAACACACTTCTCATGTGTGTCCGAATTTGGTAATTTGTGAACAAGCCACATAATTTTTAAACCCAGAGTGCTTATCAGCCATCCTGTCCAACCAAAAATACAAAGCAGAAGGGAGAGGAAGACAAGAAGACAGGATAGTCTGTAAGGTTGCAAAACTCTATACTATCTGAAGATAGAACTATAAAGGAGAAAACTACTATTTTGTAAACCTTATATAAGACAAAATGAGAGAGAAACTGAGGAGGAGGAAACTGTAGTCTAAAAGCAGAGGAAGAGATAAAAAGGATAAGGTACTTATCTAACAAAATTCTTCTTCTGAACCAAACCTACTCCTGAGCACAAAAGACCTGTCAAGCGTGATGGTAGCAAACAAGATCTGAGGTAGTTCATTCCTTGCACTAGGAATTATGGGTAGGGGAGGATCCTCAGCACTGAATCCAAAACTTGAATATCGATAAGGCTAGATCTGAGATCAGATACGAGACCCATATTTTGAGGAAAAGGAAAAGACTATATCAAATCAAGGGGAAAAGATGGCACCCCTACCTGGTTCCTCTTCTCGGGCAGAGGTGAACCCTCCCACTTTAATTTTATCTCCGATCCCTCAAATATCTTCCTAATTTAACCTTATTGTATCAGGGAATGCAAATGCCTCCATTGTCCTGCTCATAAAATCCAAGTTTATTCTGTCAAATGCTTTCTCTGCATCAAGAACCAATAACAACAGCAATGTTTTCTAAAATTCTGCTTCCCTTAGATTATCCTTGCTCTGTTAATATTATCTAATGTTTGCCTCCCTTCCACAAAATCAGACTGATCTATATGTATCAACTGTGGCAACACTTTTGCCATTCTTTTTTGCTAGACACAATTTACAATCCTAAATAGTTTACATTATAATCATGATTTTAAATTGACATGGGCCAACAACAGGATAATAGGAGGCTACTAGGGCCCTTACAAGCCTAGCCAAGTTTAACACATTTTCCCAAGGGTGTCTGGTTCAAGCAGACACTAAAATCAGCACCTATTACCTCTGTCCAAGATCTGAGTCTGATGGGTCTTTACCATTTTTAGGTATTACAGCCACCACAGCTTTCTTCCAGGATGTTAGTCCTTCCCCTCCTTTTAAAATAATGTTAACACCTTCCAGCTCTTTATCATCACTTTATTCATCCTAGCTTCCAAACTTTCACAATAATACCATCTATTCCAGAGACTTTCCTGCAGCTTGATTATATATCACCTTTTTTATCTCATCTCTTCCTATCTTGAATGTTAATTGTTAAGTATGGCAAGGACAAAGGTAGATGAGACTTAGTCTTCCATAAAAATTTCCATTTGTGCTTTTACATAATTTCTACATTCTGCTGTTTTTCATAACATTTATGAAATATCTCAAATACCTCTTCAGGAGCGCTTGTTATAGGTTCCCTATGTTTGGTAACAACCCCTTCTACTTGCTCTTGGCTAAGCCGTTGTGCAAAGAGTTTTTTCTGCTCTAGAGTTGATGTTAAAAAAAACAGCTACTTACAGATATATTTCTAATATCATTCATGTTTTCCATTTAATCCTTTATTTTCTCTTTAGCACTCTGCTTGTTCTGTGAGATTCCCCATATTCTCCAATACTTTAACCTTTGTCAGTACCTCTAAGTAATTCTTGTTAACTTCTTGACCATATATCTTTTTATGTTATTTCTACCCCATTTTCAAACTTCACTTTCATTTTATCCCACTCACTACCCCTAACGTTTGAAGAAATTCTTATCTACCCTAATAAATCTCAAACAATTTTCACTACCCATAACTTAAATTATTCACTGTTTAACAGATAGGTGAAGAATGCCAGTGTCTCATTTTTACTTCATTACCCTGCATTTTTATCCTGGCTATTATTGGCACGTGATTTGAAATAATTATTGGATGTATGCCAAAGCAGTCAATTAAATGCACATGTTCCTGTGAAATACAATTTCTGTCTAGTCTAGCCAAATTATTGTACCCTGGGGAATAATATGCAAATTATCTCTCCGAGTTACTACTACTGAATCCAAGTCTTCCATACCAAATATTTTCATAAATTTCTTCAGACATTTACCCTCTTTTGTTCTATTTCCCTTCTAGGTCCACCAAATACATCCTCCACACCCCCCACTTGCAAGTAGTATTCCCTGCTTAAAGCTGATTATTTCTCCCAATTTTTTTAAACTCCATACTAGCAGTTTTACTTAGAAAATAAACACATACCAGTATAATCCACTTCTGTTGTCAGAAGCCCCTTACTACCACAGATCTGCCATTACTATCTTTTCATTTTCTATCACAACTGGTTCCCCTCTTTCCTTTTTCTTTGCACCCTGACATTCAACTGAATATCCATCCAGAAATTGTTACTTTATCAAATTCACATGCTCACTTCTTTCCAAATGTGTTTCCTATAGCATTGTTATTTGCACTCTGCAGGGTTTGAATGGAGAACTGATAAAATCAGCAAGAAAAGGACAGTGGTATTGCTGTGACTGAATTCATGTTTAGATCTTGGTGAGTACATTCACGAGGTACTCCTTTTTACAAATTCTAACCAAGATAACACTGCTGTATAGACTGTATTTTATATAGCATACATCATGGACAGACGTGGGTTGAAAATAAAAAAAAAGACAGCTGGGTGCACAAGTCCCAGGATAAAAAGTGTCCAATCCAGGTATTCACACTGGTGCTGGCACTGGAAAAAAATCTTTAGGACATGAAAACATTCCTACAGTGGGGTTAGGCCAGGGTCAGGGGGAGGATGGACCCCCTGTTATGGAAAGAAGTAGCTTTCCACAAAAAAAAACACAAAACTGACATGCCAAAAAAAAAAAGAGGCACAAAGATGAAAGAGTGGACTACTAAGGATAAGTAAGAAATTGTGTATCTTTACTATTATGCAAGAAGCCCAGAATTTCCAGATAGAAGATATATAAAAAGATTGAAAGGAATTAGAGTAAAGAAATATACTTGCATAAGAAAAACTGTCAAAAGCTTCAAATGCAAATTTTTGCTCATTAATACAACAGATTCATGAAAAACATTATGCAGACCAAGAAACCTCAGGTCATTTGGAAAAAGAAACAAGTGAGGAAGTGCAAACATAAACAACAAAATCTAGAAATTTTTGAAAGGTGCAAAAAAGAAACATGGACATGGAAAAAAAAGATTTGATATAGAGTAATATTTATGCAAAGGAGAAAGCCAAATTAATCAATACAAAAAAACCTCCAAAGATATTCAAATAGAAATACAGGCAAAGGCACCCAGATATGAAACATTTCACAATGCAAAAAATAAGATCACAAAAGGGGAATGCAGAACAGAAGATTAGTAAAATATGCTAAACAAATAAAAGCTGACGTTATGGAATACCTGCAAAGTGTAGGATTTAGTGTAGAAAATCTAACACAGGTTATGTCACTGCATGACAGAACAATGAGTGCCCCAAGTAAGGAAAAACAGGAGAGCGAGAAACATTTGAAGAAGAAAAATGGACATGGGAAAGAAAAAGAGATGTAATATGGTGCAATATTTATGCAAAGGAGAAGGCAAAACTAATCAATTCCAAAAAAGCTGCACCACAGATTTTGGAAGAGAAATTCTAGCAAAGGCATCCTCATATGGAAAATTTTACAATACAAAAAATAAGAAAACTAGAGGAAAGTAGAAAAGAGGATTGGTAATGGAGAAGTTAAAGAAATGGAAACTAAAGTTATGGATTACTCGTGAAGTGAAGGATTTGTTTCTTGTCATCTTCATGTGAACCTATGCCACATTTTGTAATACTCTTTCTTTTAATGACAACCCTCAAATAAAAACAAGCATACCCCCAGAATACCCCCATAACCTATTAATGTAAAACAGACAAACAAGAACTATGTACATCTTCAAATACTGAAGTTTAACCCTCTTATAGGAACAATTGTCCCAAATCAACAGCTGCACTCACAAGCATTAACTAACCTAAAATTAAAGTTATCCATGCTTAGGCACATGTTACAGCATGTGCTCCTACTTACACTAATTGCTGTCTGCTCTTGTCTTTTATCTTTATTCCCCTCCAAGATGTGGAAAACAACTTGTATGCTTTCAGAAAACATTAACTTTTAACCCTAACAAAAAGTGCAATGGCTATCTTTAAATGAAACTAAATTATACACTGTTCTAGTAAATCCACTAAAGTATTTAATTAACAGAAAAGCTGCTATTTCTTATTTTCTTCCAATAACATCATACTTTATTTTTTACTAAAATGCTTGCCCTTGTACCATTTAATTTTATGGTTCTCTCAGTAAAAAAATTCTAGATTTCTTGATTTATTGCCTTTACATTTAGTCCACTTTTTCCATGGAGACATAAGAGCAGAATGTACATCTGCCCCCAGCTATAGACTTCAGCTGGCACTGAACATTTATTTGCTTGAAAAATATTTATTACATTGTGACCATTCATTTTTAAAACCACCTGTTGTATATAAAAAAAAAGTGTCATTAGATATTGATCCAGACATTACACCTATGCAAAAGTAAAACATTTCAGTTCTATATATATTATATTCAGTGCACGTTTACACCCCTTCAGCCATCCCAACAGACTAAGATTGCAACCTATTAACATAAACATGCTTTTGTCCAACTTTTCTTCTCTTTTTACATTGTACTGCCTACATTTTTTAAATTAAAAAAGAGAAAAAAAGTACTTATTCACTTTAGTAACTTTATCAAGTACAATTGTTGAAAATGTTTTTCTATATAACATGCAATTTGTATCATGCAATTATACAAATACTATAAAGAACAAAAACTGTCTTACTTTGGTACTTTTTCATTTTTTCTTTTCTATTAGTTTCTTTTCTTTTTACGTTTAGTGTCCCTCCAAACATTAATGACATAAAGTAGGTTATATGCCTGTCATTCCCAAACCAGTTTAACAAACTCAACAAAAATCTAATCTTTTCTAGCGACTTTTACCTGTAAAGCCATATTTCACAAATGTGATGGATGCTTTATAGTCTCAAATTTACTCACCAATTTCAGTGTTGCTGGTCTTCCTAATATTCAACTCCATGTCCCAACCCCTTATTCTGGTTCAAGTCCAAGGTACTCTTGAGTCTTCTAGTCAATCTCTTGTGCTTTATTTGGTCTCTAAAGCATTTTCCTTTGGCACATTGGAAAAGGTTTCACTGGCAAAGAGTCTCTCTGAGCTTTATTATGAGAAGAATGAAAAGCAGAGTCCTCTCCTGTTTAATGGCTTATGTTTTGTTGGACACACTTTTGTATTTCCCAGTTAGCCTGTTGTCCGTCAAAAAAGACTTTGATCATCCAGGGAAAACTATTCTGAATTTCACACCTGCCTCTCAACATTACCAGATTGCTCAGATAAATTTGCTCCTGTTCTGCTTATGTACAATGAATAATCATTTTTCACAAATGCTCTACTTTTTCCAATTTAATACTTTGCCCTTCTGTCACAGTTTTGTTAGGATCAACTCCTTCTGACAGGATTGCTTCTTTACTAAATAATAGGTCTTGGCTGCTTTCTCTTGGCCAGGTTTGGAGCATAAACATGATGTGCCCTTTCAACTAGCAAATCTTGCTGTGAAATATCAGTCCAGTTACTTATGTGTTTTCATAAAATTAATATAATCTGTTCCTTCCAGTTTATATGGTACAGCAGAAAATCTCATGCTTTCTCTGCATGCTCTGTTCTCTTACTCTATTATTTTTGAAACTGCTCTTCTTGAGCAGTCTCATAGTCAGCTTTTTCTTCATTTTGACCACTGATTTTGTAATCTTATCAGTTAAGAGCTGTTTGCAGCTTCTTCCATGTTTTTTCCAGCATTTTGTTGAGTTGATATGCTCCTACAGTGTTTCATTTATTTTGATCAGCACTGACCTCATTTGACTTGGCTTCCAGTAATTTGGAGAAATAAATATATTTTGTAGCAAAGCTGGAGCTTGAACTACTTTATACACATCAGCTGCAGGATTCTTCCTAGTCAGTGTTCTCTCTTTACCTTTTCTAGCTGATTTTCTTTCAGGCTCTCTAAGTTTCTTCTTTGCTAGCATCCAGGCAGTGTACTTATTAGCCAGTAACTGTAATTTTACTAAGACAGGCAGAATTACTAGCCCTTGCCTATTAGTTTTTTTCACACTGGGACAGCTGAAATTAAGCTGTTGATCAGCCACCTTGGAAAAAAGATAAAGCCATCATTGATAAAGTTTTATACATTTAATAAGTAGCTGAGAGTAAAGCTGTAATACTGCTAAAGGAATTTCTAAAGCCATGTTGTTGGTCAGTGAGCAGTCTATACATATTTCTGTCTTTAAAGAGTTGCCAATTTAAGAGCATTCAAATATTTTTCTGAGTGGGAGAGAATGGAAATGAGTCTATAGCCTGTGTGTCCCGTGGATAAGGGAATTTTTGGTAGTACAATGACTATCGAATGTTTAAAGGCTGTTGGGAGTATTCTAGATATGAAGGGCAAATTACAAGTATGTGTCAGAGGCTTGGTAATATTTTTCAAATTCTAGCATGAGAAAAGTGAAGTGTAGCTATGTAAATTTGGCTCCAGTCGAGTTTAGTTAAAATAGAAGAGAAATGGCTTAACTGTGATAACAGTAACAGGAAACATAGCAGCATAATCAGCTAAAGGATAAAGTTGAGTGGGAGAGTGTGTTAACATTTTATTGATAGTTGTAAAGCTAAGAAGAAAATAAGTTGGTGACAGCTTATGGTAGAGAGCAGGTAGTTTAAAGTTCATATTGCTGTATTAAAGCTTATTTGTGGGTATGCCATGTGCACCAGTAATGCTACTGGTGGATACATTTAAAGATTTGTTGCCTTTTTGTTGTAGGAAGGAGATGAGATACAGTTCTGTAGTATGATTTTTGACCAGGTGCATTTGCTTTGGTGAAAAGTGTACCACTTTACCCAGGAAGATCAATTTATATACTCAGATGTCAGTTGTAATAATTTTCACAGTTAAAAGAGAACTAGTATTGTAAGCTATAATACAGCTTGGAATGCTGCACTGCTAGTTCTGTGCACTCTAAGCTCCTCTGCAAGTTGCACTTCAGGTCACGCAAGATTTCATCATTCCACCACATTTCCAAGCCTCCAGTTCTCCAGGCAGGCATACCTTTTTAACATAACTACATCCTGGATAAAAACTGTTCTAATGTGCAAACCCATGCAGTTACATAGGTTGCATTGGTTTGGTCAACAAGGAGTTTGGTTGTCATTTGTTTAACAGACTACATTTGGTCAGTTATACAGATAATTGACAGGTGTGTGATCTCAACATTCCATGGGTAGGAGAATATTCCCTTGTACCAGGGACTGTGCGATCTCAGAATTAGTATATATAATTAGTGTGTGGGGGGGGGGGGTGCAGGAGGCTTACATGCTCCAAGGTTCTTCCTTCGCGTATGTGTACTAGTAAGTCAAAATTTCCATTTTCAACATAGTAGTTTACCTTCAAGATGTTGACATTTGTGTTAGCCGACAACTGAAGGTAAATCATTGAGTATTTCTATATAGACACCATAAATACTTATTTAGTTATAAAAACATTGTTAGAAACAATTTTAAAATTCTCCTTGTAGTCCATGTTTAGACAAATTCCAATGCAAAGATCCTGACTTTAAGAGATTCAAAATAGGATTTTGTCTGTAAAAGTGAACCTGGTTCAGTTAGATGTAACCCCAACAAATCAATGAACTGCAAGCAAGTTACTTTTACCTGTACACACAACACCATAACGCATTTAAACATTTCATGGTACAGCGGTAGCATTGTTACCTCACAGAAAGAGGTTCTCCTGTTCGATTCTTAGCTGGAGTGCCTTCTGTGTGGAGTCTGCATGTCCTCCCTGCGGTCAAGTGACCTCCGAAAGACATGCGTGAATGGGCGTGCCTTTGCTGAAGGTTGGGCGTCGGGCTGGCAATTCAGCACCATAAAAATCTACTGACAATCATTAGCGGACAGGAGTTCGGCTGTGGCCACCCCTAACCAGGAAAAGCCAAACCACAACAACAATGAATATGCTCCCTTTTACCAAATGGCACCTGATTGCACATGCTCTTTGCCTGCTCTTACCCAGGAGCTGTTGTCGCCATGTTAATAGTTAAATCCTTAGTATTCATTCCATGTAAGAGACGAGGCTGGATTTCCAACACTTCTGACTTATTTTGGCGATTTTAATGTGAGATTTACAGTCTAGTTGCACAACGAATGTATACAATTATTGTTTTTTGATTTATAAGTGAATAGAGGGGCACTTGGCCAGAAGCCTGGAAAAAATACTCGCTACACCTTGTGCAGGTGGTAGCACTAAACAGTACTATCTGTGCAGAAAAAGAGATGCAATAATATGAAAAGGGCATAATTAGTAGGGCATTTGAACATGTGGTAAAATGCATCTAAAAAAGTACTGTCCTAGTTCTTAATAGCTGTCTTTTTCCACTTTTTTGCCTTTTTCTTCACTGCTTTTATATCACAATACATAAACTACAAAAAATGTTCAACTCTGCAACATGCACGGTCTACTACATAATTACCAGTGGGAGCCAGGCCTGTTGGCAATGCATTAATGATACGTACTCTCTTGTGGTCAGTTACCATTGTGTAACTGACAGGCTTTTCCCTGGAAAGATGACTTGCTGGTCTGCAGAAACTCTCCCATTTCCCCATATCGGTATGTCCTCCTATTTGATGTATACAAGTACCACGAGCACATGTAGTAGGGATGCAGAAAGGCTCGCACCCTGCAAAAATGATTTTTTTACTTGTCTTTATATTTGAGGTACTGTTTAATCACTTCCAGGGTTTCATTCATTTCTGATCTCTCTCTTGAGAGTTGATCACAAACAAGTTGGTGTCTTGGCAGGGAGACTTACCAACGGCTGTAAGCTATAGCTTGTAATAAAGAGGGACATAGTTTATCAGCAAGTCTGTCAATGTTCACGTTGAAGATATTAACTTTTTGGGTTATTATTTATGCCACTTCCATGACTCCCAATGGACATGAAAAATACTGTGTAAATTTTAGGTCAGAAGCAATAGTGTAAAACATTGAGAGATCTTCAACTAAGCACACCATAAACAATCAAACCTCTGTTTGACTAATATGTGTTCCTATTGTTCCTAAATATTAATACATTTCAATAGTACAGATCATATAGACCAGACAGTATGGAGCTCAACGTTCGTGGGTTGCAGTGAGATCCCCCAGCATTCTTTGGGAGCATGCTTCACTGGGTAGCACCAAGGTCCCCTGACATTTTTTGGGAGTGCATTTCACTGAGTAGTAGTGAGGTCACTCAACATTCTTTGGGAGTGCATTTCAATGGGTAGCACTGAAGTCCCTTGTCATTTTTGGAAGTGCACTTCACTAGGTACAGTTGAGATTCCATGACATTCTTTGGGGGAGCACTTCAAAAGGTAGCACTGGGATCCCCCAATATTCTTTGGGAGTGCACTTCACTGGGTAGTGCTAAGACCCCTGACGTCACACATTTCAATTTGGCAAATTTGATGGCAGTGATATTTTACATACTTGTCTTGCTTTTTCTTCTAGCCAATCATTTGATTTATACTGTTTAAGCTTTACTGCCTATATGCTTGTTTTATTATTGGTTTTAATAGTTTATTTGTAGTGTGCCTGGATATTGTAAACAGATTAATTTGAATCTGAAATGAGTTTATTTTCTGGGACTTGGAAGATATGATAGTCTAATGGAAGTACACAGTGTTGTGTTTTTTCCAGCATTTTCCATTTACCTCAAGATAGAAGGAAAAGAAATTCAGTGTCAGTAAATGCCATTTAATAGTATGCTGGGAGTTTTCCATTTCTTCTTGACAAAAGGATATTGGATAACAAGCAGTAAAGATGTAAGAAGGTGGGTTATGTTCTTGAACTGAGGAAGAAATTCACTTTCTACTTAGGTAAACGGAACAGCTCTTATGTACGAAAAAAACAGTCTAAGCATGCTCTTCACTTACTATATACTATATTTTCTTAATTTACTGTACTGACTGTGTGAAACTTAGGTCACTAGGAGCATATATATATCAGTGTGAGCTTCTTTAGTAAGGTATTGGTATAAAAATCAATATCTTGCCTTCCAACAAAGAGTTATTGAGTGGTACAGAGAGAGGGGTTGCTGTCTGTATGTGAGATGACAGACCACCCCCCTCAGTGTTTCTGCATCTCTGTATAATATACAGCAAGTCAGTCACTGACACAAAAATAGTTTTTATGACTCTGGTCTTATCTAATTCCACTTCAAATTACTTTCCACTTCAAAACCTTCATAAATCCAAAGGTAAACCACACCATCAACATACCTGCTTACTTGGAAAGGTGTCTTCTTAGAGAAAGTTTCCATCATCCATTGTAGTAACTATACCCAGACTTATTTTTGCTCCACATGATATCTCCCACATGCAAGTTATGCCATAAAGCCATTACATTTCAGTTTCCTCACTGTTTTTTTTCTTCTCTACCCCAGAATACGAAGTGCCCATCATTTTATTTTGTTCTTCATATTTCACTTTGTTTAAGATATATGTTGCAAGTAGTCCTCATTGTAGCTTTTACTATTGGTCATTGTTCACAGTTTTACATTCCAAAACTGTTATGCCAAGTTCAGTAAAGTGCTGTGATGCACATACTAACAGCCAACGTGATACTTTTTCCAAATGAGCTAATTTTTGGTGAAATCTTTATATAAAGAACAGGAATTAAATATTCTTCAGCATACATAAATCAATAAGTGCTCTTATTTTTGACCAATGAACTGTTAGTTGTATTCCTGTAAATGTAGTAAATTATGGGTAGTATGAAATATGTTGTATATGCAGCTGTGAGTCTCAACTGACCAGGCTGCTGAACTTGTTGCCAACTTTTAACGGTTTAATAAGAGTATGTAGGAGAGACTAAAACTACTACGTAATATCAATGTGTGCTTGATAAAGCCCTACTGTTTACCTGCTTTGTATTACAGGAAGATTAATACAACATGGAATGGTCAGATACATACCTTCATATCATGTACCACAATTGCTGTACACTGAAACAACACAATGCAAGACTGTGAAATTTAAATAGATAATTATTTTAAATAAATTATTGGCTCTTATGGTGGCGTGTCCTCAGTATCTGAAAAGTGTAAATATTTGTCAAGGTTAAAATAAAGTCTGTAATATTGTTATGTGGTTAAAAATATACATCAGATATTCTCTTCTGTTTGCGATCCTGGTTGAGTCTGGAAAAAGGTCCATTTGGATCAATGTTCTATCCCTGATAATAAAATTAAATAATTTCATAGATGCAACACTAAAAGATTATTTTTATCAGCTCAAAAGTCAATATAATTCTATAAAAAATGCTGTGCTTGTAGAGCCATTCCAAGGAGCCAGTGACTCAAAAGTGCAGCCACAGAATAAATGGTGGTGGGGGATAGTTTATTTTGTCTTGGCTAGAAAGTTATAGCTGCACAAAATGCATTCTGGGAACCATAAGAAGATACTAAAAAAACAGATTAAAGTCAATATGGCCATAATGATCACGATATTAATTTATGTCCCAAAACTGAACAACTCCTTTATCATTCGGATGAATTTAGTACAGAATATGAAGATATGATAGAGGTCCATGTGTATGCACATTATAAACATGAGTCATCTCTCCTGTGTTGACATGCACTTTTGTTAAATGAAATGGTAATTTTCTCACTATGTTATTTTACTGAACAGTGTTTTTCTTTTTAACATAAAGTATAACTACAGTCTAGTTGCACTGTTACAGGGTTTGGTGTTGAGGAGTGTTGGGGGTGGTGCCTGCTGTGTTTTAGGAGTGCTTGAGGCCATTTTTACAGCAGGAACCTTTGTCAGTGACTGCAGAACAGTATAGTAAGGTTGATTTTTTTTTCTCTTTTCTGTACCTGTGCAGTCTCTGCATTTTGTATATTTAAAGTCAAGGGAGTGTGGTTTGCATGGAGGCTTGCACACCCTGCAAAAACATTTGTTTTAGGTGATTAATGGAACTTCAGCCAATTTCTTTTTCCAGTATGTAGTTCCTGATAAATACATCTGTCAGCAGTGTATCAGATGTATATGTCTGTGCGTGCGCACATGTATGCATGCATATATGTATATAGATGTGTGTGTGTGTGTGTGTGTGTGTGTGTGTGTGTGTGTGTGTGTGTGTGTATATGTATGTATGTATGTATGTACATATATATATATATATGTTTTGGGGGCCATGGTGGTGCAGCAGTTAGCATTGTCGTCTCACAGCAAGAAGTTCTCTGGTTCGATTCTTGGCTGGGGTGCCTTCTGTGCGGAGTGTGCATGTCCTCCCTGCAGTCATGTGGGTTTCCTCCAGGTATTCCAGCTTCCTCCCACATTCCAAAGACATACAGCAGGTGGACTGGGCGCTCTAAACTGGCCATAGGTGAGAGTGTGTGCATGACTGTGAATGAACTACCACAGCGGGGCTAGCCACCCGGCGGTGTAAACCTTGGCTCAGGATGATTGTCACTGCAGAAGTGACACCCCGACCCCATGAGCAAAATGGGAAAAGGGGTTGAGGATGGATGGAGATGTATATATGTATATATGTATATATATATATATATATATATATATATATATATATATATATATATATATATATATATCTATATATATATATATATATATATATATATATATATACACACACACACACACACACACACACATATATACATACATAATATATGCATATATATACAGGTCTACTTCAGTAGACTGAAAAACATAAAGACTGAATCTCAAAATACTGAAAACTCAAAATGCTAAAAACATTTTTAATGCAGGGGGCAAAGTAGCCTTCAAAATGAATTAAGATTCAGTTGTTCTGGCTTCTCTTTTGATATCATGATAACAGACTTACATATGTAAAGGACAATTTTATCCTTCTAATATAATGTTATACAAACTAGATCAATGGCCCTTTGGAAACATGGAAATATTGCTTTGAATAATTACTTCTAAAGATACAAAAATATTAAGTAAATTATTTAAGTGTATTACATATACACTAGATGTTTCATTTTGCTAAATGTGTCCCATAATTAATGAATTGTCCAACAAGATTAAAGCAGGGCAACTTTTATATAGTTTTGTCTATTAGTTGGTCAGATAAGTGTAGGTCTATGCAGACTTTTAAAGCCTTACATGATTACTTAGTGCTATAATTTAAACTAGTATCTTAACTTTTTGAAATTAGAGCAAAGTAAGTATAAGTGAGCAGTAATTCCATCTCCCCAGATGGTTATACTGCCTACAACAATGTCTTTCTCATGCTATAAACACATAATAAAACATTTACAACTAAAGGAAATGGCATATTTCCATCCTTTCTCTAAGTATGTAATACCCTTTAGCTTTAAGGTTATAATTAAAATTGGGTCTGCCTTTTCTGAGCAAGGGAAATCTGAACAAGAAAACCACAGCAGTACTGAAAAGATGAAGCAGCTGAAAACTACGATTTTAAGTGTGAGAGTGTTTCCCTTTATACAAAATACATCACATAAACTTAAGGTGAAAGCAGCCGTTACCCTCTAGCTACAGATGAATACATACAATAAGCAGGGTCGTCAGCTGAAACAAACAGTTGTAGTGAGTCATTGCATACCAATCACAAATGTGGGCTTGCCTTGGTTGTCAATGTATTGTTTTGCTTCAGGAATTCAAAAATTATATTGCTCTACTGTATATCCCATCTAGTTCAAGGAATGCAGTCTGACAAGTTACTATATACTCAACATTGTTAAGCAAAACTATTACAAATCAAATAGTTTATCTCAGTGCATATTTCAAGGTGCTTTACAGTAAAACATATAAACCTGAAACAAAAATTACACATAATTACAATGTGCAAGTTAAAAATTAACTGATATACATGAAAGCAATAAGGAAGAAAAAAGACATATGAAATAAGGCTCACGAGTACAACAGTAAACATTTTTTACAAATGCAACAGCTGCTACTGTTCCTGTTTGTGATGCTCCATGTGTTTCTTTCTCAAAGTGGCATGAGATTGGACTTCATATATGCAGAGATAGGGGACACTGAGCCTCCCTACATAATGGATGTGAGGGAGCTTTCCCCATACAAGAACAGGAATTTAAAGTAGCTCATTTAAACAACACTTGGCAACTGAAAATAATTAAAAAACTGAACCAAAAATAAACAACTTTATACAACTTCATCAAGCACAAGGAGGACTTCTGGAAGACAACCTCTCAATGCAGGCTTCTATGGTCCCAGCAGTGTAATACTAGCCCCTTATTACCTGGCATTTTTACAACTTTAACAAGCCTGTGCACACTGTGTCCATTGTAAGCACCTGCACACATTCATACTCAGTTGCATTAACAGGTTCTTGAAACAAAGTCTTACAAATAGCTGCACTTCTTTCACCTGAATATAATCTAAAAAGCTGCTGCCATGACTACCTATTTGTGTATTCTGAATCATTTTGTGGGAAAAACTCCCCAAGTCAGGCTGCTCTGATAGCTGTGTTACCCTAAATAAAGCTGCACACCTGCTGTGAAAAAGCAGGACCTTTATGCTTGCATGTTATAATTTTAGTAGTGAGATTTAAGTATTTTCTGGAAATAGCTTTCAGGAAATGCCTGTTCACCAGGGTGAGGAGGCTGTGTGTGCATTGTGGCTTTTCCCATTACAGAAGACATCTACTGTACTGGCCGGTTAACTCTCTCAAGATGTCTTGAAGCCACATTGTTTTGTTCACCTATGTTGGGAGACTATCCATAGTGCTTGAAACTTCAGAGAAGCCATTTGTTTCCTCTTAGATTATACCCATGATGGTCTTCAAGTTTCTCTCTCACACATTTTTTTCTAATACTTCTCTCCACGGGCCACCACTACCCACTGTAATGTCTGTGTTTCCCCAGATATCAGAATCCGAGCAGCCTAGTGGCATATGGATATGGGCTCTGATCTCCCATCCCCACATTTCATAATAAAGCTTTTACGTTGTTATGTTTGCACAGAAGCAGTGTATCCATTCTGAGATGTTTGAATGTCTGAAAAAAATGGAAACTAGAATCGGCAAGGGTGAAATGAAAGGAGCAGCCAGGGACCACCCGCCTTTCTGAAAGATGACTCCAATGGAAGAAAGAGGAGCTAGTCTGACACCAGAATCTGTACTACCAAAGAGGTAAAGGTGGGGGGCATAGAATTTTGTAGGTGAACCAGATATGAACAGGGGCCTAGAATTGTTTAACTTCATTTCTTCGGTTGTTAACCTAGAAAGTGAACCAATCCTAACCATATTCTGTCACACAATAGGCCACAAAGGTACAGGGACAACAGTAATAAATGTTATGTTACACACGTACCACTCAACCACCCTACATTTGGCTGAGCATTCTGACTTTTGACAGTTGACATCTCCAGTTTGGTGGTCTTTCATTGGCTCAGTTGCAAAGCTAATGAGATAGGAGCCCATCAAATTAAAAACAGTCAGCTGACTCACAGCTGGGTTCTAGCAGGACTGCATTGGTCTGCTAAATGGAACAATAGCACAGTGCAACTAGAAAAAAATGGACCGATAACTACAATGCAGCTTGAAACTCACACTGCTACTCTGAGTGGCAGCACTGCAAGATGGCATGTTCACTATTTTTTATGCAGTTGTCACTGATAACACAGCAGCTTAAATGTACACATTCAATAGGATTGTGCATAAATTAACTGCAGGAATTATAGCAGGAAGCTTTTGTAAATCAGTTTCCTACGCTCCCTACAGTTGAGTTTTTTTTTTTTGTCCTTTTAGTTATAGGCAGATGTTATGAATTTTAATATACACAAGAGGAATATATAGTTCTGACTAGTCACTCATTAAGCATGCTTTAAGCAGGTAGGAAGAAACCACACCATCCTAAGAAAACCTATATCAAAACCAGGAGCATGCAATAACTTCACACACACAGTGATACACGAGTTTTATGTATATTTGCAGTTTTTTAGCACCTAACAAGTAAGTCCTGACTAATCGTGAATATGCATGAATGTTTGCATACATATTCATACCTGATCTGCATATAGTTATGTCAGTACTATCTACACAATGTTTATTTTATGTACTATGCTTGTTCTATTGGGTTATTAAGATATTTTGCCCATGGTTATCAGTTGTAAAACAGCTATTCCATTCCTGCAAATAATTTACAGAATTTGCTTATTTTATCTATTATATTTTGTATACTTCTTCAGTAAAGCACAAATCTACCCATTAACGAAATGCATGGCACTGCTACAAGACAAAGCGAGAGTGCGCCATTTACTTAGATTTAATTCTAACCCCAACCCCCATTATTTCAAGATGAAATAAAATGCAGTATAAGCCTTCTACACCACAGGAATGACTGTGAAGGTTCAGGCTTCATAAACCTTTGTAAACCAAGTAAACTTAAAGGAGAAGATAGCATGCATTCATCAAACCAAAGTTTATTCAATCTGTATTTACCCCCTCCCCTCAGTACTTTTGTGATGCCAATTTCAAACTATAGACTGACAGCAGTTGATTTACTGTGCACCATTATGTCTTCTGCAAGCACAGTCAAGAGATAATTGACAGATTCCAAAACTCTGAGGGTCCACTGACCCTTGACTTTACAACCCTTTTCTGTGATTAAACACAGCCTGCCTTCTGCAATGCATCAACTATCCCACAAACTGAAATGTATTAGAAACCACTGTATTCCAATAAAACCTACAACATTTCATCTTTACAAATTCTAAAATGTCAAACTTTTTCATCAAGCATCACTTCTTAAATAGAATCAACAAAGTGTCGCACAATGAATTATCAGACATTGGTGACCTCAGGTTTTCCATTAGGGTTTTACAACAGCAATGCAATTTATAAATTTCCCCAGTCTCATAGTCTGCAGCAAAATTAGTGGGTGATAATTAAAGTTTGCGCAGCAACACAGATCTCCAGCCCCCTACCCCCCAGATAAAAAGAAATGTGAATCAAAACTCAGAGAAATGTTTAGCATTACTGCAACATTTATGAATTCCTCAAAGTTAATATGCAAGAAAAGCCTTAAACACTTTAACAGCTCTGAGATTAAAGTTACTTTTTGATTTTTTTCTTCATATTGTTGCCTATTCCTCATAACATTTTTGATTTTCTAGCAAATTAAGGATTGAAATCACTAACACATGACAGGCCTTTAAATTTCAAACTTATCCTTCAGAAAATGCATGCTAATGCAACACCTATTATTCTAGAAACTTTCTAAGTTTATAAGAGCAATATTTAAAATCTATCCCTATTTTGAGCCTTTGTTCCCCGTTATTTTTGACTTTGCACAGAATTTTTGAACTAAGAACTTTTGAGCTATGAGCACAATGAGCTGGCATCTGAACTACACACAAGGAAAGTACCATAACAGTGTATGTTAGAATGCTCACTACTGCAGTAGCTTTATCTATATGGGTTATACCCTGCCAAGGATACAACAGCTGGCCAGTTTCCAAAGCTTCAGGGCACCTTCCGTGCATCCAAACTGACTGGCAGCTCCAGATGAGCTGAATAAAAGACAAGTCTGTGCACCAGGTCCTTCAGAGCTTTCTTGCCAACAGAGCAAGGACAATGCTAGGAAAAACAAAAAAATAAGTAAACACAAGCTGGCATAAACAGCATAACAAAAAGGAGGGAGGAGTGATGGAGGGAGGGAGGGAGTGGCCACAGCATCAGTGAACATTCTAATATATATATTGTTATGGTAAGACTACTTACACAACTGTACTATGTTCATCACATTGATCACTGCTGCAGTAGCCTTAGCTATATGAGTAGATGGCCCTAGCTTACTACATTTGGGAGGTGAAAGGATAATATTCCAGGAGCCCCTGGTGAATGGGCCTAACAAAGCCTGATCTAAACCTAGAAAAAGACTCAAGCTTATAGAGTTTGTAAAAGTGTGTACAGAGGACCAAGTTGCAGCTTGTAGAATACCCCTAGAATCCACCCCTTTTCAAAAAGACATAGATGAACCAAAGGCCTGGGTAGAGAGGGCCTTGACCCTACATGAAATAGTTTTCATTATGGTGAGTACAACGACAATAGCCTTAGACCATCATTTGGAAATTGTCTGTTTTGACACCAGTTGTCCCTTCCTACCTTAACAAGAAATGAATAATTAATCTGAAGATCTGAAGGATTTAGTTCTGTCAAGATAGTACCAGAGTTGTCTGTGGACATCCAAGGTACAGGGTATCCTTTCTCCGTCATTTTTAGGTTCAGGAAAGAAAACTGGGAGATGGTAGTTTGGCTTAAATTAAACTCTGATACTACTCTGATACCACTTCAGGCATAAAAGTAGGATTAGTTCTCAAAGAAACCCTGTCTCTGTGGAAAATGAGATGGGGTTGACTTGCCATAAGAACCTGCAACTCGGAGACCCTTGCAGAGGTCAGAGCAATCTGTAAAACTGTTTCTATGTTAAGAACCTCGTGTCAGACAAACTAGATAAGCTGGTTCAAATGGAGCAAGTGTTAGCTTCTCTAATACACAATTAAGATCCCAAGGAGGGACCACAGGTGTTCTTGGAGGCCTCTTGTGGAAAACCCATGCTGAAATGGGCAATAAATGAGCCTTTACAGTAGAGTAAGAAAGGTCATAGGATAGTAACTCAATACTGTAAAACTAGAAAACTACCACCCTGAATGGGTGCTGGTTATGTTGGTGGCAAAACTGGATAAGAAATTTGAAAATCTCATAGAAAATCCAGAAAAGGAGGGCTGAAAAAATCTTAAGAGATTCCCTACATCATCTTACTCCATTCATCACACTTCAGTAGAGGGGACAAAAACTAAAGTTAAAATCTCATTTTTAACATCATCTGAGAGGTTCTAAGAATGTAGCTATTCCAAACTCCTTAAAGCAGAACCAGTGGCAATTGCCCTTGAGAAATCGACAGAGTTGCATACACACCCTGTGTACAATGAGTAGTGACTTGAACAATAGAAGAAATTAAATTATTTAAAGCAGATTTTCCTCACAAGAAGAACCTGCAGACAAAACATTCCTCTTACTTTCACAGTTAGTCAAGACAAACAAACCTTAACCTATGAGCCTGACAATCCAAAATTCTGAAAATCAAAGCTGCAGAAGCATACACTATTTTCCCCATACTTAATAATCTTCCAATCCTTATCTGAAATAACAGGATTGGAATTAACTAAGTGTTTAGCAGTAAAAAGATTAAGTAATTCTATAGCTGCTGGATCAGTTTTTGGAAGCGTGGACAAAAACGTAGACTGAGGAACTTTATACATCCTATCAGCCATTGTAGGGGCAGCTGGCTGACTGTCAAGAAAACTGGAGACGGGAACACACACACCTCCTCTGAAACTACGACAGAACCGAATGAATGGGTGCAAGTTCTGGAAATTCCTTCTGTAACAGCTCATATTCTTTTCTGAGGGACTTGGAAACCTTAGCGTTCTCTCACTGAAAACATTGTTACATTGTAGAAATTGTCTCAAAGAAAGAGAACGCCCCACAGGAAGAGTCAGAAACTGAGCACTCCTTTGAGTCTGAATCAGAAACCTAATGAGAAAAACCCTGAATTTGTCTCTCAGTCCTCCTATCCAGATTCAGAATCTACTTGACAAGAATGATCATAGCCTGAATTGAACTCTGAGCCAGACACAGTAATCTAGTCCTATCTAAGGAAATTTGAGAAAGAGTAGATAAATGTATAGTTTACTGCTGCTTTTTAACACGAAAAATGGAGCCATCAGTGTTGTTAATGGTAGCAGCAGCTTCCCTGGGGATAGATATAACATTCTGACCAAACAGGGAAGTCTTCCTTGCTCCCTCTCCCAGGACCAACAAGAACGGCTCCCTCCTTGCCCACTAAGGGGACCCCAACAGCTGCAGAGTATTCGCTAACCCTCGGTCCACAGTTGCTCTAGATGCCATACCAGGGGTTTACGAGATAAAAGATGAGTGATCTGAGGAACAAGCTATGGCCATAGCAGACACCCACCTGTGGCTGAGGCAAACTGTTAGCATGCTGTAGTGGCAAAGACTGTTTGCTTAACTTTTTCTTTTTTATAGCAGGAAGAAGGGACTGATCCTGGTAACAGTACTCTGCTCCATGGTCAAGCCAGAAATGGCACCTCTTTCCCTGGGAAAACAAGCAGCAAAAGATATTAAAAATGTAGTCTTTAAAAAGGCACTTTTTCACATAAAAACACAGTAAAAAGCACTTTAAAATGCTTTGCCAGACCCCCAAATTAAAATAAACACAATTTTTCCACAAAAAAATGCCTTTTTTAAATTTCTTTAACAGGTTTTAAACTGACTTGAAAAAAAATGTGCTCCCGTTTAAAAGTACAGTTAAGTCTCATGACAATCCATTAAAAAACAAAATTCTAGCTTAAAAACAACTTTCCTAAACAGGAAAGTACAATAAAGCATATTTTTTAAATGTGGAAAGTTTTTCCCATAATGGAACTTATCTGCCTGGCAAAGGAACAGCACAAGCCAACAGTCAAACCTCAAAAGCCCAAAAAGAAGTGGTCTCTTCAATGGCAAGAAAGTTCTAAAGGGCTTTGCACCCAAACCTGCCTTTTTAGTCAGCTCAGCTCGAGTTGACTGATGGTTTGGGTGCATGGAAGGTGCTTTAAGCTTTGGAAACTTGCCAGTTGTTATATCCTGGGCAGGATAATATAACTAAGGCTACAGCAGCAGTGATCAGCATTATGAACATTTGATGATAAGCTGCCTCCTAGGTGCCAGAATTCACATCACTAGGATACTACAGTTCCTTTTCTCCAAATTCACATATGACATGGTCACCGCATGTATGGATGTGAATGCCCTTTCTTGCCCCATGGTTGAACTCTTAGAATATCCTTTTTGACACTGGTAGGAAACTAATCTTGCAGTATATTTTTATCACTGTGAATTATGCCACAAAACAATAAAAAAAGATAATTGACTTTAACAGCTCTCAGTTACAGGTGTCATTGCACAGGACTGCAGTGCACATCAGCCTGGTGTAAGATGGTTCATAGTCTCTCCTGCTTCTGTAAAGATGTTCTGCACCTCCCTTAATAGGGCTTCTGTATTTTGGCTAAACATTTTTTGCTCACATGTGCCTTTTGTCAGTCTACTGTATCTGTCAGCTTTGAAAATGTAAATCAGGCTTATATCAATGAGGTACTGCTCAATGGAAGATGTCTGAGCAATAATATGCCCACCCTTAAGACCTTCCTAACCCTAGAAAACACAGAAGCATCATTTTAACATGGTCAGCACCCCTTGGTACCCACTTTTACTATCCAATACCCATGCAGCCCCTCACATAAGGATGACTCTAACTCTGATGGATCTGTAATAATTTTTATTCATGATCCCATTGCCGCATGCCTACTCCATCTAGATAATATCCTAAAATACTTACATATTTTGGGAACTAAACATCAGGTACAGCTAGCTTTCACTTTGTGGTCAGTTCTAGGACCCATACTATGATGCTCATGGGTCATGATGAACTGGCAACTTTAACAAATTAGATTCCCTAACCACAATTTCTGGCACAATCATCTTGGCAGACTAACTATCCATACACCCTCAAAAATAAATATGCTCAGCAGTTCGTGGATATCCCAGTGCCTACCCCCTAGACCAACTAGTTTATACCCCAATTAAGGGCCCACATTTTCATGACCTGGTTCTCACAAATATGCCACCATTATGCATCACACCAGTAGTTATGCCTTCACTGGTCAAATATGACCAATGTGCCATAATATTTTCCATAAAATCATACGGATGGGTAGGTTCAAATCCCATTATCTTCAGAGACTTCTCCAAAGCAGACTTAGACCTAGCTGAAGACCTTATAAAATGTAACTCCTCACCACATGATGACCCGACTAAAGCAGCTGCATATACTACTGTGCTAATTTTCAGTGTTTGCAAAGCATCTGTTCTATTTCCACACCAAGCAGTGTCTTGAATAACTCATTTGTTTGCTGTTTAAAACATTCTTTAGTCTGTCTTTCCTGTTTTTCTGCTGTTTAAAATATTTTAGTATCTCACTTTTGTTTTTCTGCTCTTTAAAAACAATAGTAATGTACTCGCCATAACATTCCATCAGTGTTGCCTATTTTCATTTTTTTTCTCACATATGGGTTTGGATCCGAAGCCTCTGATCCAACTTGGTTGTTGCAACAGCTCGTGGCAACCAAAAAGCTCTTGAGCACCCTACCCTACCCATAATGCTTCTCTCCTAATCACCTCAGATCTTGTTTGCATATATTCATAGAAAAAAAATAGAATAGGAAATTATGTCAACTAAGGGTAAGAGCATTTCTGGCTTCCACAATAGCCAATAAATAAATTTAGGTCAACTCGCTCATCCAGAAATTAAAAAAGGGACAGGGGATTGTGGGTGGGATTGTGAGGAAAAAATGAAAATGGACAACACAGATGGAATGTTATGGTGAGTACATAACTATTTTACCTGATGTTGTCAATTTTCATTTTATCCTCACATATGGGACAGAGTCCCCAGGTACCTTTTTCCTGGGTGGCCCTACAGAAGGATATTCTTCAGAACCACTGAACCAAAGGAGGCCATACCCCTAGAGATCAAATCTAGCTTGTAATGAGTAATGAAGACATGAGGAGTAGCCCAGGTTGCTGCTGCGCAAATTTCATCCATGGACACTCCAGAATAAAGAACTGAAGAGGTGGACACTGCTCTAGTGGAGTTAGCTCGAACAGGTTTTGGCAGCTCTAAACCTTGACTCTTGTAAATATAAGATATGCAGTCCGTAATTCATTTAGCTAGATTCACCTTGGTCACTGGAAGGCTCTATCTGTTTTCTGAGAAGGAGACTAAAAATTGATTTTGTTTTCTTCTGTCCTTTTGTTCTATGAAGGTAAAAACACAGTTGTCTGTGAACATCTAGCAAATGTAACATATATTCACCTTTACTGGTGAAGTTTGGGAAGAAAACTGTCAGATTAATGGATTGGTTGATGGTATTTCCTGAAACTATCTTTGGCATGAAAGAGGGATTGGTACGTAAAGTGTCCCTATCCTCGTGAAAGATCAAATATGGTGGGTGAGATGACAAGGCCTGAATCTCAGAAATTCTCCTTACTGTTGTGATGGCTACCAAGAATATGGTTTTCCAAGACAGAAACTTAAGTTGACAGGTAGCTGCTGGTTCAAAGGAAGACTGTATAATTTTCTGTAATATCAAATTTAAGTCCCAAGGTGGTGAAGGATCTTTATAAGGGGGCTTTAGTAAAAGAGTTCCTCTCAAGAAAGCTTTGGTTTTGATGGTTCCTCCCTCACCTCACACAAACTATGCAATGTGAAGGTTGGAAATCACAGCTAGCTGCACTTTTATCATAGAAAAAGCTACCCCATCATTGAAAAGCTGTGCTAAAAACTCCAGAATAGTGTGAATAGGAGCTAAAAAAAAGGATCTACATCATTTTGTTGAGACCAATGTATGGATCTCCTCCATTTACTGTTGTACAACTTTCGAGTGGATGGCCTATGGAAGGATAGTAGAATATGATGCACTGGTGAAGAGAACATAGACTGTCTGGCTATCAGCGGAATTGGATAAACTGAGCTGTCAGCTTGGGAATGTGTATGTTTGGTTGAGACATTCCTTTTGGATGCAACAGGAGGTCTGAAACTGGATCTAGAATCCATGGTTTCTTCTGTAGGTGAGTCCAACGAAAGGGAAACTAGATTTGTTGAGGCCAGTAATGGGCAATGAGGATTATTTTTCTCTTCAACCTGTTTGTTTTCTGAAGAAATTTGGAGATTAATGAAGTAGGAGAAAAGCCGTATAACAGACAGAGAGGTCAATTGTGAGTGAGAGAATCCCTCTGGAACTCCTCTCTTGAGGTGAATCAGGATAAAGTAGCTGCTGCATTTGTTGTTCAGAGGGGACGCAGAAAGATAACAGCAAGGCTGGCCCCATTTGTGGAATATGTCTTCTGCCACTTTCTGATTCAGGGACCACTCCTGAGGCATAATGATAGACCTGCTCAATTTGTCTACGGTTACATTTTATTTTCCAGGAATGTGCACTACTATCAGAAAGCGGTTGGACAAGATCGCCCACTTCCACACTCTGAGCGCCTCTCGACATAAGGGATATGATCTGGTTCCCCCCCTTGCTTGTTGATGTACCAGACTACTGACATGCTGTTGGATTGAATTGCAATTATCCAGCAAGTGAGAGCATTCTGAAAGGTTTGCAACCCTAGTAACACTGCGCTCATTTCCAGAACATTTATGTGCCACTTGGCCTCTTGAGTATTCCATGTGCCTTGGACTGTTTTTATCCCAGATAATGCCCCCCCACCCCATTTGGGAAGTGTCCATGGTCACTGTGGCCTTGGGGAGCAGGGGGACAAAGGGACGACTTTGAATAAGCTGTTCCAAGTCAATCCACCATAATAGATCCCTCTTGCAAGTGTTCGTAATCTATATTGTGGCCGACATGGGTTGATGAAGGATAGACCACTGTACTGCAAGAAGCCAATGTAATACTCTCATGTGGAATTTGGCCAATGGAACTAGTATTATTGCTGCTGCCATAGAACCCACAGCCTGAAGTACTGTTTGAGCAGACACCCTTTCATTGTGTAATAACTTCCTGACTTGATCTCTTATCGTTGCCACTTTTGATGATGGGAGATGTGCTATCATATCGATTGTTTGTTTGCTCCTATGAAGTCCAATTCTTGAGAGGGGTGTAGGTTTGACTTTTTGAAGTTCACGGTAATTTACAAAGAACAAGTTTGAAAAAACATGTATTTTGCTTCTAGAAGTAGGTGCCTGGTCAGGGCAGTGATGACCCAGTCATCCAGGTATGGAAACTGGTTTATATCATCTCATTACCTCCAGTACAGCTCTTTTGAGTGTGTACCTTTAACTCCCAGTGGGCATGGCTTGAGCCTTTAAAAAATGAAGTTATCACCTTATAGTTCTAACAAATACTCATTGACAGAGGTCAAATATCTATACCATTGTGTTTGCCATCATGCATGCTTCAAGATAAAATATTCTGATACCTTGTATGTAGCATGGTTTTAGAATTATTAATGCAAATATGAACAAGCAATATTTGACGTCTAGAGGTGCAGTCGGAGGTAACTGCAGATGCACCTGGAGGCATCACTCGGATGTAATGAGTTAATCGAAATACGTATTTATCGAATACGTGTACATCGAACACTAATCAGCGAAACGCATTTCAGCAAACCCTGGACTTTTTACGAGGGTTAGGAAGTACTTGCCCACCAGCACTCTGGAACAGACATTGCACTAAATCAAACCCACCCAACTGCACCCCCACACCCCCCTAACTATATATACCAACTCCGAGATCACACTACAGTGAGGAAAAGGGAAAAGTTGCTGTGATGGCTAAGTGCTTCCTAATCCTGGGAAAAAGTCCGGGGTTCGGTGAAATGAACTTCACTGATTAGTGTTGTTTGATGAATATGTATTCAAATACATATTTCAATTAAATGAAACAGACCCATGGAAACTCCCAGAATTCTTGCTGTCTCAAGTGAGTTGCTACTACTGCCAGACACTTGGTGAACACTCTGGGGGCTGTGGTGAGGCCAAATGGCAGTACTCTGAACTGGTAGTGAGTGGCTCCCCGCTGGAAGCGCAAATGACTTCTGGATCGTGTGTCCATCTTTATATGGTAGTACACATCCTGAAGGTCTATAGTGCATATCCAATCATCCTTTTCCAAAAATGAAAGGATGGACTGAACTGTGACCATCCAGAACTTGCTCCACTGAACTGATTTGTTTAGTCTGCTGAGATCCAATATTCTCCAGTCCCCTGTCTTGTTCGGTACCAAAAAAAAAATCTTGAGTAAGTACCATATCCTCTCTGGTCTGGTGGGACTTCTTGGATGACTCTTTTGTCCAGCAGCTTTTATATCTGTATGGCTGCTTGTTCCCTTTGGCTGGGCGGAACATCATGGAGTTTTTTGCTTTGGGCGATGAATGGGAAAAGGGGGATACAGTATCCTTTGGATATTATCCTCTGCACCCATTGGTTGGCTATTTTTAGCCAGGCTCTCAGGTGCAGGGACAGTCAACCCCCAATTGCCTCCAGAGAAAGGCAATTGAGCCTCCATTCAGGAGTGCTGGAAGGGTTTCCCAAAGAATGTATCCCTGGACCCTTGGTGATGCTGAGCACCCATGCCATGAGGGTGGCATCTTCCATCATTGTTCCCCCCTTTGCCTCTCAGCGAAACTTTTACCATGGGCTTGAAAAAAAGGCCCTTGTGATTTTTCTGAACCACATTTTTATATTGCTCCTCTAATTTTTTGAATATTGTCTCTGGGGAGTGGAAAAATGAATGCCCATGGCAGAAAGCATCTTCCCATCTTTCTAGAACCTGGACAGCGTATCTCTATCTTTTGGGCCAAATAGGGAAGTGCCATCAAATGGAGCATTGGTAAACGAGATTTAAAGCGCTCAGAAAAGTTGCATAAGTGCATCCAGGCCTGCCTCCTCAAGGAGATGCTTGAACCTGCAGCTCTACTCACCCCTTCGGCTGTATACAAAATGAGCCTCATGGAGGAGTTTGCAGTGGAATGTAGGCTCACCATCTGTGAGGTAACGAAAGCCTGTACCTCTTCAGACACAGCTCCTGAGGGGGTATCTGAGAGCTCCTTGATCAGATCCCTCCACAAGCTGGTAAAATTAAAAAGATAATTAAGGGACCTCAGGGCAAAGGTCACCGAAGAAAGCATGTGCTTTTCACATCTATCCATCTTCCTGGAATGCTTATTAGAAAGATGGATAGTGGAACTATCTTCTTCAAGTTTTTTTTGTGGCCTCCTCCATGACCATGGCATCTAATGTAACACCTCCTGACCAACATTTTTTACCCTCAGGCACAGTTATCATTTTATTATGGTATTCAATGAGGACACAATGGTTGAACATACAAATGTCACATTCTTCCTGTAAATGGCATGGGACCAGACAATAAACACACAGCTCATGTGAGTCACTTAAGGAAATTTTGTGACCACATTTAGAACACTTTTTGAAGCCAGCCAGATTATCTGCTTTCTCAGCAATACCTGAAAAAATTAAATTAACAAAGATAGTGTTTTTTTTTTCTTGAAAAAGAAGGATACAAGCAGAAGAAGGGGAAAAGGGGAACTTCTAATGATAGTAGCTTAAATGTACTGCAGTATGGGGAAGGGAACAGAGAAGCAATCAAAAGAAAAAAATGGGTAGGCAGAAAAAGACTACTAACAACAGTAGACAAGAAATACCTCAGTAGAAGTTAGAAAAGCAAATGCTAGCTAGTAAAAGGGAAATTTAAACAGAAAAACTTAAGTTTGATTAAAGTGTGAAGAAAAAGGTTGTAACAAATAGCAAAAATTCACTTAACTGCTCAAGACCTAATGGAAGGACCATATCTTCGCGAAGAAGCAAACGGGATCTGAGGTGATTAGGAGAGAAGCATTATGGGTAGGGTAGGGTGCTTGAGAGCTTTTTAGATGCCACAAGCTGTTGCAATGGCTGTGTTGTATCTGAGGGTTTGGATCCAAACCCATATGCGAGGATAAAATGAAAATTGTCATCAGATTTTTTTTAGTGTTTCATGCCTAAATTAGTGTAGCTAGTAGCTGTAGTATAATCCAGATACATGTTTGCTGCATCTGTTTGTAGTGGCTGTTGTATTCTGAGCACATTTTCCAAGCATCTTTCATACGAAGGGGCCCTTCTGCACCCTTGTGAGAGACATGTGCTGATTGGAACCTGTCTGGTGAAGGGTGATTGGTCTAGGGCTTGGAGTAAGCACCCTTATTGGTTCTTTTGAGTTTTTTAAGTTTCTTTTTTTCAGTTTTTAGCTTCTGGTATTTAAGCCATGCATCTGAACAGGTTTCTGCTTGTTTGCACATTGTGCAGCACCACACACTACTGCGCAATTGTGTGCCAAAACCAGACGGATAATTTTGACAATTTTTCCCTTAGATACAGCTGTAGCACATTAGTGTAGTGTAGTCCTCATCTTTAATACATCTCTGGTCTATGAAGTATTGCTAGTGAGCTCTGACCTATTAAACCACCAGTCAAAACCCCGTCAGAAATACCCATCTGCATAGCCCCTCCTAGATCAGTCCTGAAAGTACCTCCTTTGTGGTAACAGTTCTTCAAACCTAGCATTATGGACAGTTGGATTACCCTTGTTTCTTCTGCCAGTCTTATTGACTTGGATCTCCTGAGGCAGTGTATTAACTGCCTCATGTACACTGACAGCCCTCTACTAATAACTCACTCTAGTACAGAGTGTGAGAGATGCATCTACACCAAGAATTTTGAATCCCTGCTCTCGCGAATTCAAAACAGTAATACTAAAGAGGCTGTCAACTCAACCTCCACTATTCATGCACATAGTACCACTACCCATGCACACAGCATGCAAACAACACATAAATCAACGGGTCCCTATCTAATCGTCGACAATTCATTTCACTGACACTCATTTCGTCGACAGTTCATTTCGACAGAAAGATGTGCCCCCTTCCCCAATGTTGTGCAACCCTGGAGTTGATATATATAGTTAGGGGGGGTGTGGGGGGCACAGCCCCCCACAATGGGGGGTGTGGGGGGTGAAGCCCCCCACCTAACATTGGGGAAGGGGGCACATCTTTCTGTCGACGAAATGAACTGTCGACGAAATGAGTCAGTGAAATGAATTGTCGACGATTAGATAGGGACCCATGAAGAGACATGATTGAGCTCTCCAAGAATGTGTCCTAGCCAGGTATGTCCCTAGCCTTGAGTAGCATATTGTCATATTACCCTCAGCTAGAATGATGCCATAGTATAAGCAAAATATGATCAATTTCAGTAACTGGCTTAGTTTCTGGTGTCATTCAAAGGGGATCCAATTTCTGTCAGCCTGGGATGACATGGTTGACAAACCTTGCTGCTTTGCTAGAGACTGTTTTCACCTTGCACCACTAGGCTTTTGGCTGCTGGCAAAGGCTCTTGCCTCCGCCAAAGTGCCTATTTCAGGCAAGATCTCAAAAACAAAATTACTGATGTGAAAATTGCCAACTATAACAAAATAAGGGTTATGCTGCTAAACGCTAGGAGCTTAAACAAAAAACTGCATACCCTGGAAGCAATTCTATCACTGGAGGATGTAGATGTCTGTACAGTAGCAGAAACCTGGGTCAAGGTCTCAGAGAGCACCCCGGCCATTTTTATTATATTCATTTGCAGGAAAGAGTCATTTGCAAATTGTTTTAGATTAGATTCTTTTTTTTTTTTTTTGAGAAGAAGGATTTCTGGGTAAGTGTTGGAAGCATGGGTAGTGCCCTAGCAGAACACAGAAAGTGAATTCCTCAGCTTATTTAACTGTTGTGGCCTCTTTGGCAGCTGTGTTCAAGTTGTGATAAGTTAAACAGTAGTGGTTCTAGAATGGAGCCTTGTGGGAATCTGATGGATATAGGAGGGAAAAAGGAGAGATCATCTTGCCATTTCACTGCATGAGACCTATTTAGTGAGATAACCAAAAAACAGTTAAATGAGGAATGTGATAGCCCATAGGAAGGGAGTTTAGTTAGGAAAATTTGATTGACTGTGTTGAATTGGTTAGAAGACCTGAATTTTTATTGTGATTTATCAAATCTGTGAATTTTTAAAGGCAGTGGTTGTACTGTAATTGGTCTATAACAATGCTGTGAGACAGCGAGAGAGAGGAAGTTATAGGAAGTAATATGTGTAGTAAGTTTAGTGAATACATCTTTCTTAGATTTTGGGTACGAGTGATAGAATGTCGATTGGTCTATAATTTGTGAACTCTGTTACCCTTTACTGGGGGTATCTGAAATACTAGTACCTGCAAACATTTCAGCATAATAAGTATGCAGGGAATAGATCACTCAGTGAAAACAATCCAGCATATCACCAGGGTTGGGGAGGTCCAAGCTGGAATCATCATACCTAAATGGGGTCAATCTCACACTAAGGAAAGTGTTTCAGGGATTTCTTACAACATACATACATACATACATACACATCTTCTATTACCTACTTTAGCAATGGCTTAGGAAACGTCCTTATCCTGATTTTAGAGGTTGGGACGTTGGCTTTGTTGATATGCTAAGGGAAGAACATGAGTCAGTCTGCAGTTCTGATTTGTTCTTCAACTCTGTACTAAAGGCTGCACAGTGGAACTGTGAGTTCATTATGCCTGACAGCCTAAAACTAGTGGCAAAATTGAGATCATCTGTAAAAAAAATTAGATTAGTGAAGTCTTTGGCAATAGTTCTGAACCTGTGCATGAAATGGACATGTTCTAGTACAACTTTTTTTTTACTTACACATTATTATCTGGGTAGGCAAACTGGTCCTAGGACCATTTTCAGTCACAACCAAAGCCATTTGGTAATGATAATACAGAATAAAATTTGGATGTGTTTGTCTTCATAGGTTTATAGGTATTTACTAGGCTAACAACCACAAGGGCCTTTTTAAGCCTAGTCATACATCCCAATTCTCTGACAAGTTCTGATACCCTTGATAAGTATAAGCATGGGCCTGGGAGATGAACCATTTACAGGTTACCTGTGTCCATTACAGACATGGGTACCAAACCAGGGATGAATTTCCAGTTTCCCATACAATTGTCCAAGTTACACTTGAATTGGGTTAGGGAGGAACTCTGCTTCACATAGATGGGAAGCCTGTTCCATAGACGGGGTAGTCTCTGGGATACATAACTCTTTCTCCAGCAGGTCCTATTTATATCACAGGCAAGGATTAAGTCCTTAGAATGGGTAATTCTGGTGCTGTTTATTTTGTGGATATGCAGGAGGTCCATCAGAGTGGAGTCAGACAATGCCCTGTATGCCAGGCATAGATCTCCCCTCAAAAGCCTGTAGGAGACAGAATACAGGGATAGGGCCTTGAGGCGGTCTACATAGGGCATTTTACTTGCACCCTGTATTCTTTTACTGAGGAACCTCTGTGGACATTCCAGTTGTTGGATATGCCTAGTTTGGTACATACCAAAGGGGCCATTGTACTCAATGATAGGTCTGATGAATGCCAATTACAGTGGAGCAATGACTTCCTTGGACTTGGATGCTATACCTTTGTTTATAAGTTGCACAACAAAGAATGCTTTCCTCACCACTGTAGACATGTGATGGTCAAAAGCAAGATTACTATCTATGTGTGTCCCTAAGCCCCTTACTACTGGGGTCAAGGAGTGCGTTGTCAATATGATAGTTACCAGGGATTGATGACTTCCCAAAGGATAAGATAATGCATTTCTTGGCATTTAGTTTTAGTCCACGGCTTTGACACCAGTTGTTTGTCTGTGTCAGCCCCTCCTAGAGAACATTTGTGTCAGTGTGAGATTCAATGACAGATCCTAATTTGCAATCATCTGTAAATTTAGTCAGCCAGAGACCACTGATATTGGCCTTGACTTCTGCAAAGTAAATGCCAAAAAGGAGCAGTCCAAGGATAGATCCCTGAGGGACTCTACTTGTGACTGGCCTCTTTGTAGAGATGGACTCCCCAATTCTAACTTCCTGGTGTGTATAATGTGTTTATAGTCATTACAGTGAAAGTAAACAGAGATGTAACATGATTCATTATTAGAAGAGATATGTAAATACTCATTGTGACGTCCTTCCTCTGGGCCAGTGATCAAGGATCCTCAATCCTCACCACTGACACCAGTGAGGAATGTCCACTGAGAAAAATAGACACCCTCAGTATTTTCAGATGCAGCTCTATGCACCAAGTACAATTTCCCTTAAGAGCAGACAGGGAATGCACACTCCAGTCCTGGGGCTGGGCTTTGTCTCCAGGCCCCAAATAATACTCCACACTGACACAGCTATAGAGTTGAGTCCTTAGCCGGGTGTTCCAAGCCAAGTCCTCCACCACCTTCTCTGTGAAATTATTGCTCTCACTGTCCCTGTTCAAAGTAGCTGACACACACACTCCCTTTCAGATTTGACTTACACACACACACACACACACACACACACAAACAAACAAACAAAAACACATACACACAGTGTTCTGCCTCACAGAGGGGTTCCCAGTAGGAGTGGCTGTACAACTGAGTTCAGCTCTGAGCCCATTGCTGTTCATATTGGTGATGGGACTACATTAGCAAACAGGTTGGAGGGGACAGATCAACAAAGTTGCTGTATGCAGACGATGTGTCATTATAAGCAGACTCTGAGCAAGAACTTCAGCAAAGGCTAGCGGAATGGAATGCAAAACTGAAGGCACATGGGATGAAACTAAGCACAGATAAGACAGTGGTAATAGAAGCAAAATGGGGAAATCAGAAGAAGCTAAGAACTGGGATAGAAGGGAAGACAGTGGAACAGGTAAATAGCTTCAAGTATCTGGGAGGGTTGGTTGAGGAGAAGGGAAGTCTGAATGAAGAGGTCAAAGCTAGAATCAGAGGGGCTGCAGCCAAATGCATAGATTCTCAGGTGTAGTCTATGACAGAAGAATGTCAAAGAAGTTGAAAAGTAATTTAGTCCCATCACCAAAATGAAGAGCAATGGGCTCAGAGATGAACTCAGTTGTACAGCCACTCCCACTGGGAACCCCTCTGTGAGGCAGAACACTGTGTGTGTGTGTGTGTGTGTGTGTGTGTGTGTGTGTGTGTGTGTGTGTGTGTGTGTGTGTGTGTGTGTAGTGGTGTAACCAGTACTACTGTATGGTACAGTAACCTAGGAAGTAAAGGCAGAGCAGATGAAGAAGCTACAGGTGATGGAAATTAAGTACCTGTGAAGCGTAGTAGAATCCACACTGTTGGACAGATGAAGAAAACAGGAAATAAGAGCAGAAGCCAAAGTAGCTCCAATTCCAGAAAAGAACAAAGAGAACCAATTATTGTGGTTCAGACATGTACAGAAAAGCAGAAGACAATCTGATGAAGATGATTTGGGGCAGACAGGAAGAAGGTAAGTGGAAACGAGCACATCCAGCAAAAAGGTGGATGAACTGTGTGAAAGAAGATCTGTGACAGTCAGACATGTGTGTTGAAGAAGGCAGGAGTGTGGCACTGAATTGAGAGAGATGGTAACAGTTAACACGATACACCGACCCCATGTACAAAATGGGAAAAAGGGGGCTGCTGCTGCTGCTGATGACACACCTAAAAAAGGCTGGCACAGCTTACCTAGTTTACCACCTCCACAAAGACTATAAGGTAGATATACTGCCACCAGAATACCCAAAGCCACCTACTCCAAGGATTTTACCAGGCTACCCAAATACTCTCAGTAAACTGAATACTTATACAAATTATAGTGGTAACCAAGCAGCAAGACTTTCAGGAATGTGGACCCACAGTGCCACTAAATAAATGCAAGTGCTCCCAAAAGTTAAGTATTTTCTAAAGAACCAGCCACAATGAAAGGTATGGATATATTTACTAATAAATAACAGAAAAGAATACATGAAAATAGTGAATATCTATTTACAATAAACACCAGAGTTTCATTCACAGGAAATATAAAAAACAACATAGATCAAAAGACTTGGGACAGATGCAGAAAACCAACTTTCTGCTAATCTCACTATATTTTCTAACTAATTGAAGAATTACTGTTCCCTAGCTACTTACTAACTAAAGCAAGGCAAGATTAAGATAGATGAGTGTGTCTCGTTGTCAGGTCCAAGAAAGAGTGCATCTATCACATCTCCCACTAGTATTCAAATACAATTTCAGTGCTGGCTACAGAATGACATCACATCTGGTCACCTGACTTTGTGGTTCCAACACTACCCTGTCACTAGCAACTGAGCCAGGATTTGGCATAGATGTATCACAATACACACACATAACTTTAAGGCTTACTGCAGCATCTGGAAGCTGTAAAACAGTTCCAACACTTCCACCCTTCCTGCAGAAAGGCTTTTCATGGACATTCCATCTCTGGCTGCATTCAGACCTGTGAGATCATTTTTTTTATGACTTAAACCAAGTCATTTAATTTCAGGCTATTTTTCTTAAGGTTAGCTGGGCTGAGCTTAGCCTCTTCCCTTCCAGTATCCTCTGTTAAATTATATACATTTCAGCAGTTATAACAATACAGCCTGACATACATGTATGTTTCTTTCTGTCTAGCAGGACCCACTGTTGTTTTTAACATAAGCAACTTTACAAATACATTTTAATACAAAAATCTGTACAAATCAGTTTGATGTTCAAATAACATACAATTACAAAACTCCAGGTAGCTATGATGGCACATGTTACACATGCCCTACTCCCCCATGTCACAGCTGGCACTACCTCACATCATCACAACAGCATTTTTTCAAGTATTTTTGCTTATACTATATACACTTTTATACAGGCACTTTACATATGTGAGAGAGATATAAAGAGGAAAAAGTGTTAAATGAGGCCTATGGTATACATTTATGCTACATATTGAGTGATTTTTTTTGAATTAAATGCTACATACAACTGAAGTTGTTAACTATTGTGCCTGAAGTATTTATATCTGTGTTCATGTTTTAGATGTGCTATTATTTGTTTGCATAATGTGCTGTATTATATTGGTTACCTCAACTATGGACTTTGTGTGTGAATAGTGAAATGTTACCCCAGTAAATTATTTAATGAGTCTACGTTAAAAAGGAAGTAATATGGTATATTGAATAGTATTTGTAACTCTGCAAAAGTGAGACCATACACACTTATTTTAATGAATGCATGTCATGAACATGCAGTATGTTATTCTTTCTTTGTTCTGTTTTCAGGTAGTATGCTTTGCAACAGTGGGGTTTCAAGTATATTCCTTGATTTCTATGTGAGTTTTCTTCAAAATACAACTACTTTCTTTTTTTGTTCTTTTGCCTGCCATCTAGTTATCTCCTCTTTGACTCGTGTCTCATTTGTGCCAATTGTATCAGCAGTGTCCATGCTGCTAGAGCCATTACTAGGGTGGGATGAAGGTGGTGGCTGCTCCAGATGTAAGCTATTGGGGGCAGTGTCTGTAAATACCATAGCTGTGGGAGTGTAGGACCAGCATTGATTTATGAAGCTTTGATGCTATTGCTGCTTCATAAATGAATGCCAATACCAAATTTGCGATCACAGCTTAAGCACTTATGTGTGTGGTGAGTGTATGGCAGTAACTGTAACAGGTTGCTTGTGTGCTTGCTAGTTTTAGGAAGCCACTTGCTACTTTTTATGTGCCTCAACTTTTAAGTTGAGGAGCACCAGTTTAGGGATCTGGATAGGGTTGCACTTGATCTAGCTATGGTTCTGCATGCTACCATCCTGTTTCACCGCTTGCAGCTACCCAATTTTTTATACTTACTCCATCCTCCATCAAAGCTCCTTTGTTTGTTTTGTTTTTCTCCACATTCTAAAGTTTTTTTTTTATTCAGGGCTGGCTATCCTCCTTAACCCCCTTACCTAAATATCATAATCCTAAAGCTATATCTTTCCAATCCCAACTTTGGAAATTGTGTCTTTTCTTGTCTAAGATTATGTCCATTTGTAATAAAGTCCATTACTAATGCCTTTCCCTACCAGTTTTAACTCATTGTTTCCTTGCTGTATTTACTGTTGGTATTGTCAGGAGTTCCTGGAATCTGATGTTCACTGTCCAGTTTTCAGCTATAACTCTGACATTGCTTGCTACACCTCTACTGATTTCTCTGAAAGGTTACTGATGCCCATGTGTATCACTACATTGTTCAATCCCTCACCTTGCTAATAGCATGAAGTTTTTAAGTTTAAGATCCAGTAATAGCTTTAAAGATGTCTGGTCCTTCTTTAACCTAGCTCTAGACTCCCTTGGTGTTAGTCCAAATGATTATTTTCTCTTATGAAGTTCCAACTAAGATTTGTTTATTCATCACCTGTTCACTGAATAATATCCTTCCTTAGTTCTTCTCAACACATTTTCTCAACTTCTTTAATTTTTCCTGCTGGTTTGATCTCTCTCTGAAGCACACTGACCATACTGCTACTCCAACTGATGATTCTGCTAAGTAGGCTCCCCTCCGTTCTCCCTTCAGGACAGTCTCCTCTCCCTGTATTTTCGTAATCCCATTCACTATTGTTTCAGCTATAAGTTCATTTACCTTGGTCACATGTTCAGCTGTCTCTCCACTTTCCGTCTTGATTCCTACCTTCTTATTCTGACTTTTCTGCTAGCATAATAGTTCACATCTGCCCAGGTCATAACAGTCTCATGCTGACAAGCCTGCACTTGTATTAACAGCTACTTGCAGCTCCGGATCTTCATTTGTGTTACTTCATCCTTCATTGACTTAGAGTTTCTGAAGGAAATGTAGTCCCCCCATACTTCACAGGTTCCCTACTACACCACCATTTTATACACAATACAGTTGAGCCATTAATGTCTTTTTTTTTTTTTTTTTTTAATCCAGCCCGTATCTCTTACCTACTTTTTGGTAATAGCCATGTTTCTGATTATATGTAGAATTTAGATGAGAATAGTAGGAAAAGAAGTATTGATTCTACTGTTCATATCTATTACATGGCCCATAAATGAATATAATGACCACTTTTGTCTCGCACAAGTATTTCTCTTGTTGAGAAACTCTGTTATATACAAAGATTAGTACATTTTTGTGTTATATGCAAATTATTTTAACATGCTCAACACACAACATACTGAAGAAACAGTCCTATTTATAGTAAAAGGAATGCCATAGTTATGGTCCGAAGTTAGAAAGAAGGCAACTTTGTTAAAGCACCATTCTGATATAAGAAAGGTGATTAAAAAGAAGTTATGCACTCACCATAACTGTGTTTTCCATTTTCATTCTTCCTCAACTTATGAGTTCAGATCCAATCCCTCGGATCTGATTTGGCCATTACTAAAGTTTGTGGCAACCAGAAACTTTCAAGCTACTCCCTTACCCACAATTCACCAACCCCAAGTACAGATCTTGTTTGCTGACTTTAGCAGAAAGAAATAGCTGTCATGTAGTGAAGAGACTATATCTGGAGTGCAATATCAGGGAAGTGACGTCCCCTAACCACTCACACTTCCAATAGTTTTCAAGGATAGGGATTGGAGGGTGCAGAGTTGAGGAAGAATGAAAATGGAAAACACAGATGGAATGTTATGGTGAATACATAAGTTCTTTATCTAATGTCAATTTTCATTCTGCCCTCAACTTAGGGGAGAGTCCCCAGCTACCTAAAATCCCAAGTGGACTCAAGGAAGGATATTCCTGAGCACCATTGGACCAAATGATGCTCTACCTCTGAAGACCAGACCCAATTTGTAATGAATAACAAAGGTATAGGGAGTAGCCCAAGTAGGTGTTGTGCGTATGTCATCCTTGGAAGCTCTAGACTGGAAAGATGAAGTTGCCTTGGATCTAGTCAAATAAGCTCGTAGTGGTTTTGATAAGGCAATGCCCAATTTGTTATAAATAAAAAAATATATAATCAGTCAGCCATCTTTCTAAAGTTACTTTGGCAACTGGTTTCCCCAACTTTACGTCCGAAAATGAAACAAAATAACTGGTCAGATTTCCTGATGCTTTTCATTCTATGTAGGTAAAAACATAATTTTCTGTGAACATCCAATAACTGTAACATGTATTTACTCTTGATAGCAAATTTAGGAAAGAATACTGGCAAATTAATGGACTGATTAATATTAGATTCTGATACCACCTTAGAGAGAAAGGATGCATTGGTTCGTAATGTAACTCTTTCCTTGCAAAAGATCAAGTATGGTGGTTTTTAAGACCAGGCTTGAATCACTGAAATTCTTCTGGCAGAAGCAATAGCTAGCAGAAGTATCATTTTCCAAGAAAGATATTTAAGGTCACAACTAGCTGGTGGTTCAAAGGGAGGAATGGATAAGTGCTTGCAGTACCAGATTTAGATCCTATGGTGGAGTAGGGTCTATAACAGGAGACCTTAAAAGAAAAGTGCCTCGCAGAAAGGATTTGCAAAGCTTATGAGATGCAACAGAAAAACCTTCAAATCCAATGTGAAAATTTCAATATTGCTGCTAACTGGACCTTAACTGTCAAGGAACTAGCTCCTTCTTTAAAAAGTAGGGCCAAAATTTTAAGGATGTTATGTATAGGAGCTGATAAAGGATCAACATTTATTTTGATGGCCCAAGAAACAAACTTTCTCCATTTACTGGAGTAGAGTTTACTTGTAGAAGGTTTAAGGGAGGATAAACGTATGTGTCAGACATTGGAAGAGAGCATAGGTTGTCTAGCTATTAATGGAATTGGAGAAGCCATGCGGTTAGTCTGAGGCTTGGTATATCTGAATGGATAATGCCTGTCAGGTGATACAGGAGATCTGGAGTTAGATCCAGAATCCAAGGTTCGAGAGGTATGTGAGACCAAAGGAAGGGGAACCAAATCTGTCGAGTCCAGTAAGGTGCAATGAGGATAACTTTGCTCCTCAACATGGCAGTTTTCTGAAGGAATTTTAGAACTAGTGGAATTGGCAGATGAGCATAAAGTGAACCAAAGGACCAGTTGTGAAGTAGAGCACCCCTCTGTGATTCCCCCTGTGGAAGAATTGGAGCATAGTAGCTGCATTTGTTGTTTAGGGGAGACACAAAAAGATCACAACAAGGCTGGCCCCACTGGCAGAAAATAATTTCTGTCAAGTTCTTGTTGAGACAGAGACCACTCGTGATATAAAAGACTGCACCTGCTCAACTTGTCTGATATCATGTTGGAATTCCCTGGAATATGCATTGCTATAAGAAAGCTGTTGGATAAGACTGCCAGTTGCCACACCCTGAGCGATTTACGACACAAGGGATAACATCTGGTCGCCCCCCTTGTTTGTTGATGTACCAAACAACTAATTTGAATTGCACTCCTCCCCAAGGGGAGAGCACCTTGAAGGGCCTACAAAGCAAGAAATACATTGCTCTTATCTCTAGGACATTGATATCCAAATTGGGCTCTTTGGGGGACCAAGTACCTTGGACTGTTTTCCCCAGAAAATGCCCCCCCCCCAACCCAACTGGGAAGTGTCAATAGTCACTATGGTCTTGGGTTGAGGGAGAATGAATGGATGGCCTTGTAGGATTTCATCTGACTGAACTCACTACCTAAGATCTCTTTTGCACATGTGGGTGATTGTACTGGAGTTGACATGGGTTGGCAGAGTGTTGAGTATTGTGTTGCTAGCATCCACTGTAAAATCCTCATGTAAAATCTGGCTAATGGTACTAGACTTCTAGCAGCTGCAACTGAACCCAGAGCTTGAAGAACCAAATGGGCTGAAATCCTGGTACTGCAGATTATTTTTCTGACCTGTGATCTTATTGTCTGAACTCTTGAAGAGGGTAGTGAAGCAATGGTTATGTTTGTGTTGAGAAGTGCTCCTAGGAATTCTAAACTTTGAGTTGGTTCTAGTTGAGATTTTTCGTAATGTATGGTTATCCCCAGAAGAGAACACATCTGGAGAAACTGGTCTTCTGCCTTTAACAGTTGATGCCTGCTCACTGCGGAAATGAGTCAGTCATCTAGATATGAAATCAACCAGTATCCCTCCAGTCTCAGCTGAGCTGCAACCACTGCCATGCACTTGGTAAACACCACTGGGAGCTGTGGTGAGACCAAAGGGCAGAACTCTGAACTGGTAATGACTGGCTCCCAGCCAGAAGCCTTAGTACCTTCTAGATCATCTGTTCTTCTTTGTAATAGTATGCATCCTGAAGGTCTATCAAGCATATCCAGTCATCTCAGCCCAAAAAGGGGAGAATGGACTGAACCATCACTATCCAAAAGTTGGTACAAAAAACTGAATTGTTTAAGTTGCTGAGATCCAGAATTGTTCTCCAGTCCCCTGTTTTCTTTGGCAGTAAAAAGAATCTTGAGTAAGTCTGGATCCTATCTGGTCTGGTGGGACCTTTTGGATGACTCTTCTTTTTTCTTAGCAGCCTTTGTACCTGAATTGCTGCTTGTTCCCTCTGACTGGGTGGAACATTGGGGATTTTTCTTGAAGTTGGAGGAGGAAGGGAAAATGGTATTCTATAACCTTTGGAAATGATCCTCTGCACCCAAGTATCTGTTATTCCTAGCCAGACTCCCTGGTGCAGAGATAGTTGACCCCCAATTGCCTCCAAAGGAGGGCAACTGGGCCTGCTTCATAGGCGCCAGAAGCTGTTAAAGACTGGGAGGGCGAAGGGTGACAGGGGCACTTAGTGAACTAAAAAGGGTAATTTTTTTATAACTATTTGCTTACCACAACATAGGTTCACTTGGAGGACATTTTAAGCTTAGCCAATTCCCTTTTGGTGCTTGAATTAACATTTTCTGATTGGTCTTAGCTATCCCCATGGCTGATAATTGTATATTAGCCCTAGTGAGAACAACTGTGATCATACCATAGATAATTTGAGGGGGGCATGTAAGGGATGCAGCATTTAGGAACTGCCTCTATCCATTAGTGGCATGAGGGGAAATCCTGGAGTACATTTTCTATTACCCATCCTTAGATCCAAGTTGCATTTGCTGAATGAGCTTTGCTTTATTTTTATGGATAGTCTGTTCCGGAACAGTAGTAGCCTCTGTGATATATATCCAGCTCTCCACAACATTCAGTTTAGATACCTGGACTGAGTATTTCTGATGCCATTTGACTTGCTGATGTTCAGTAGGTCCACCTGTATTATGTTGGAAAATGCTTTGTATGCCAGACATGTCACCTCTAAGCACTCTGTAGGACACTGAGTATAATAGTAAATCTTTGAGGTGGTCCATGCAAGACCTATTGTTTAGGACTTGTATCCTTTTAGTAAGGTATCTCTGAAGGGATTCCAATTGTTGCATGGAGCTGGACAGATACATGCCAAATTGGGCATTATACAAAATGATTGACATAATGAGAGCTTTGTAAAGGGGGACAACAACATCTCTAGATCTAGTCACAATAACTTTGTTTATAAGCTGTGCAATATAGAAAGGCTTTCTTATGACTCTGGGCACATGTTGGTCAAAGGTTAGGTCACTGTACACACAAGTTCACAAATGCCAAACAATTGGATCAGTTCTCAGAAGGCATTGTCATGATTTTTGACACCAGTTATTATTTGGGACAAACCTTCCTGCATGATGGTTAAGTCATTTGGGGATTCAATAACTGCTTCTAGCTTGCAGTCATCTCAAACTGAGCTGGCCAAAGCACTTTGGTATTTCCTTTTACTTTTGAGATGTATATGCCAAACAGAAAAAGTCTCGGCACCGAACACTGGGGGACTCCATTGGTGACTGTTCTCTTCCCCTGTTTTGATCTCCTGCTTCCTGTGAGCCAAGCTGGTAATGCAGCTGGTGATGATGTAAGTGTTTACTCCTACAGTATTCATCTTTTGTACTACTTCTGAGTACGGGATTGTGTCAAAAGGCTTGGCCAATAATATGGTGTGAACTGTTTTACCTTCATCCATTGCTTTGGTAACAAGAGTAAACCTTAAAATTTGCCCATGATTTTGAGCCTTTCACACTTTACTCTGGGCTGTTTTCAAACACACTTTTAGGGCCATGCATATGTGTATGCATTCCTTGATTCACCTTCCTGATTGCATTTAATTATATTCCTTGTATAATACAGCACCAGTTGTTAGAATGTGTTTTAAATCTGTAGTTTTGAACAGTCTTCCAGTAAGCAATGAAATAAAATGTATGAACCAATAACGACAAAACAAAATTACCCATTTTAGAAATTTCAACCATAAAAGGCCACTCAGACTTCTCATAATCCACATCCACCAATATCAGTTTGTTTGTGTCTTTCGGCTTTTCCTGGTTAGGGGCTGCCACAGCGGAACTCCGGTCCGCTAATGATTGGTAGTGGATTTTTAAGTAACGGGTTACCAGCCCTGACGCACAACCTTCAACTAAGGCACGCCCCATTCACGTATGCCTCCACACAGAAGACGCTCTAGCTGAGAATCGAACGGGACAACGTCTTGCTATGAGGCGACAACGCTACCGCAGCACCACCACCGCAGTACATCCACCAATATCAATAAATATGTAAATATGCAAAATATCTGCAGAAGTAAGTTATCTAAATAGTTCCACATTTAAGGGATCTCTAACTAATGAAGAGGTTGCTGCTAGGAAACATCTCTACATTTCATTGTTTCATTTAAAAATAAATTGGCTGTTGCCCTTGAAGAATAAATTGCCTATGTTATATTAAAAAATGATAAGCTAATAATATTGCAACAGAGAATGGATGGCAAGCTGATAACAGGTTCATAATTACTAGGTAACTCCTCCAAAGGAGGACATTCACAAGACTGTAGCATCCACTCCCTTTAAAATACAACATAGTACAGTATCAGCGATCTGCATACTGTGGAAGTAGAAACTACAGCCTTCTGCATCATAAGTAAGCTACTACCTGTTGTGCTAACAATGCTAACAGTCTTGGAATATGCAGCGCTAAACTTCTCTTCCCCTGAAGCTCTCAGCTTCTTGTACAAATTTTTATTTATTTAACATTATTTTACCAGCAAAGTCAGACTTGGAAGAAAGCCAATTTTCAGCAGAGGCCCAGGGAGAAATGCTCCAGATGCATGTCTTTGTAACATGGGAGGAAACCAGTGTACCCAGAGGGAACCCACCCAAGTACAGGGAGAACATAGACTCCACACAGAAGGCACCCCAGCCAAGAATCAAACCACATAACCTCTTGCTGTGAGGCAACAACACTACCACTGCACCATCCACTTGAAACAACTAAATCTCTCAATTTCACAGCAGAAGAAATCTGGAAAAAGCCAAAATTTATTTGGGGGGGGGGGGCTAAAACCAGGGACACATTTTAAATATTGCTTGTATAATCTTAGAAAGCTGCTAAAATAGTGTTTTGTGTTACTGTGTGTTTCCAAATAAAAAAGATGGTAAGACTGAAACTTAAAGGGTTTTCATTATAATCTGCCAGAAAGCCACAAATCTTAAGAGGAACAGACCAAAAGTATGAGCCAAACTCCCTGAATCACATGTGGTGGTTTGGGTAGAAAATGCAGGACCCTGTACCTAAGGTACAGAGTTTGAGCCCAATTACACACACACACACACACACACACACACACACACACACACACACACACACACACACACACACACACACACACACACACAAAATATCACTTTGGTGCTACATACAAGAAATATTGCTTTGGAGCTACTGCATAAAATAAATGGAACTAGCACTAAATGGCTATCACTTTGGAGCTACTGCCCTTTTTGATATAAATCCAATAGCATTGTAACTACAAACTCTAGCACATAAATTATTCCAGACATTAAACAACTTGAATACATCCTTGGTCAAAGCATTACCCTTGTAATTATGTGCAAAGGACCTCTAGAAAAGTACAGTTTTGTACCTACCATAAATGTAGATGTCCGAACAGGATAGCATCTGCAGTCATAACAAATGGGTTGTCCTGTCGTCAGGCAGCCCTTCTGTCGGCCGGATTCCAAAGTCTGGGTCTGGCCTCGGCTGGTGTCGCACTTCACCCGACGTCATCTCTGCCATAAAGGCATCAGCCATTTTCCTCAGTGTTTCTTGCCCTAGATGCCAGTTGCCCTCTTGGAAAGCTAAATTTTGGATAAATGCCAATGTTTCCAAAAAAGTAGAAGGCAAACACAAACAATAAGCATGTATGTACATATATACAAACAAATGCACCATAAGAGACCCCCCCCAGCCAGCTATTAGGAGGGTAAATACCCTAGGAGTACCACAGAGGGGAAGGAGGTGACTGCAGATGCTATCCTGTTCGGACATCTACATTTATGGTAGGTACAAAACTGTACTATGTCCTTCAAGGATGCATCTGCAGTCATAACAAATGGGTAGAATACCATAGCCAAACTAGGGGAGGAGGAAGAAGAATTATGGTGTAGTTAGGATCCCTTGCAATACAGCAGTGGCAAACCCTGCTCGGGATCTAGAGTATAGAGGTAAGTTATAATGCTTGGCAAATGTATGCACGGAGGTCCAAGTAGCCGCCTCAATAATGTCCTTGGTAGCCAAGAAAGCTGTGGTAGTGGCTGTAGCCCTTGTAGAGTGAGGTCTTATGTTCTGTGGAATTGGTTTTCCATGGTAGGAGTAACAGAATCTTATGCAATTTCCTATCCATTTGGAGATTGTCTGTTTGGAAATTGCTTTTCCTTCCCTTCCTGTTGCATAGGCTAAGCTGGTCAGTTTTTCTGTTACCTTTGGTTCTGTCCAGGTAGTAGCGTAACTGTCTATGTACATCCAAGGTATGCAGCAGTCTTTCCCCCCTGTTCTGTGGATTGGGAAAGAAGGTAGGTAGGTGGATTGCCTGGTTTAGAGACACTCTGGATACCACCTTAGGCATAAATGTAGGATTAGTTCTCATGGACACTCTATCTTGATGGAAGATTAGGAAGGGTTGTACTGCCATTAAGGCCTGTAGTTCGAAACCCTCCTTGCTGAAGTAATTGCCAGTGGGAAAGCAGTTTTCCATGATAGGTGTTGAAGATCTGCTGTTGCTGCTGGTTCAAATGGAGGGAGTGTCAACTTTTCTAGCACAAAGTTCAAGTCCCATGCTGGTAATGGTGGTTTCCTAGGAGGTTTTACATTCTTGATTCCTCTGAGGAACTGCCTGAGTAGAGGATGTGAGAAGACAGGGGGATCGAAGCTGTATTCTGCAGAAATAGCTGATGCATGTATCTTGATGGAGGAATAGGACAGGCCTGTATGGAGAAGCTCTGCCAAGTACTCCAGGATGTTAGCAATATCTATCTTGACACATCTTTTCCTCTTTCAGTACTCCAAATGACAAACCTTTTCCATTTTCCTGCATAGTTCCTTCTTGTTGAAGGTCTAGGGCTTCAAGGATAATGTCTTTAACCCTTTGGGATAAGTCTGGGTTAGTTGCTGTTATGTGATGTTCCAGGCAGTCAGTTGCAGAGTTTTTAGGTTTGGATGCATGATGTTGTAGTTGTTCTGAGTTAACATCAAAGACATCAGGGTAGTGTCCACATTCTCCCGAGACATGCTCCTCAGCAATGGATACCAGTGTTGTCTTGGCCAATTCGAGCTATCAGAATTATCCTTGGACGTTCCTCTTTGATTTTCAGTAGTACCTTGTGCATCAAAGGAAGAGGTGGAAATGCATATGCTGTCAGGCCTTTCCAACTGAAGGATAGAGAGTCCACCTTCCATGCAAGTGGGTGGTATGTCCTTGTGCAGAATTTCTTGAGCTGGTGATTGAGTGGGATGCGAATAGGTCTATTTGTGGCATTCCCCATTTCTTTGTGATGGCCTTGAAGATGTCCGGGTGTAGCATCCATTCGTGAGCATCCGAGGTAGTTCTGCTTAACATGTCTGCTAGGATGTTTTCTTTTCCCGGTACAAATATTGCCTGTAACTGGATGTTGTAGCTCAGAGCCATATTCCAAAGGTCCAGAGTCATTCTGCATAGGGGGCATGAATGAGTGCCTCCCTGTTTGTTGATGTACCACATGACTGTGGTGTTGTCTGTCCTTATCATTAAATGGCCTTCTTTGAGGATTGGTCTGAAATTCTGGATTGCTAGTTTTACTGCCAGCATTTCTTTTTGATTTATGTGCAGGTGCAGCTGGTCTGGAGTCCATAATCCTTGTATGCATTTGTCCAACATGTGCCCCCAACCTAGGTCTGAGGCGTCCGTTGTGATGGTTTGGCTTGCTTGAAAGTTGTGGAAGGGCAAGCCTGGGTTTGACTGGCATGCTTGAGCCCACCATAGGAACTCTTGTTTCAGGCATGGGATTAGTGGGATTTCGGTTTCTAAGCTGTGCCTGTGTTGAGACCATAAATTCTTTAGGTACCACTGTAGCTTTCTCATATGCAGTCTGGCATGGGGGACCAGGATTATGCATGATGCCATGAAGCCCAAGGCCTGCAGTACTTTTCTTGCTGTTAGTTTGTTCTGCTTTGTTAATGCCAAGAAGTAAAGAGGAGTTGTTCTTGTTTTTCTGCAGTTAGGAATGCCATCTGTTTTACTGTGTCCAATTCCACCCAAGAATGTTCTTGTTTGGGATGGTATCAGTCTTGACTTTTTTAAATTGACTGTGTATCCCAGGGCTTGTAGTAAGCAAATGACTCTTTGTAAGTCTTTTGTCAGCTTGCTTTTGTTGTCCGCTTGTATCAGGCAGTCGTCCAGGTATGGATAAATTTGGATTCCCTGTAGCCTGCAATGAGCGATTACTGATGCCAGGCATTTTGTGAATACTCTGGGCAGTAGATAAGCCAAAGGGCAATGCTGAGAATTGATAATGCTCTGATCCTGCAAGAAATCTGAGGTATCTTCTGCAATTTGGTCATATGGGGACGTGCAGGTATGCCTCCTTGAGATCTAGAGTTACCAGCCAACACTCCTTGCCCAGCATGGGAAGAAGTTGCTGTAGGGTCAGCATTTTGAATTTTGGGACAATGATGAATGTGTTTAAGACGGACAGGTCGAGAATAGGTCTCCAACTTTTCTCTTTTCTTGGTACTAGGAAGAGTCTGGAGTAGAATCCTTTGCCCTGTTCTGTTAGTGGTACTCTTTCCACAGCTCTCATCTTTGTTAATTGAGCTATCTGCTTTAGAGCTTCTGTTTTTTGATTTGGAGGTAGGTTTGGCATTCCTCTTTTTACTGGTAAGGTGTGGAAGTGAAGCCTGTAGCCTTGATCTATGGTTTGCAAAATCCACTTGTCTTTTGTGATATAGTGCCAATTTTTTGAAAATAAGGCTAACTTTCCGCCTAAAGGTGCTACTATTTGTTCCCTGGTAGGCGGTGTCAGAGCCAAGTCACTGTGATTGTCCTGTTGCAGTGGCAGTGGTTGTGTCTGTGCCTCGCTGGTTATTGCCTTGCCACTGGCGTCCTCTGTAGGCACCTCCTCTGGATTGATTTCTGCCTCTGGAACGTCTATTCCTGCCTCTCTGAGATTTTGAGGAGTCTGGAAAGGACCAATTTTTGGAAGGCCAGTTCCAGCTAAACCTTGGGGGTTGAACCTGTAAGAAATCCTTAACTGTTTGTACAGATTTTGCCTTCTCTTCCATTTTCTTCATTACTTGCTGAGCAGGGGTACCAAATAGACTGGCCTTATCCATAGGAGCATCTAACAGCTTTGCTTTAACATGATCCGCAAGACCTGTTCTTTCAACCATGCATGCCTTCTTATAACTGTGCCAGTCATGGCTGATCTAAATGAAGCCTCCAGTGCATCATAGCCACATTTTAAAGAATGGTTACTAACCTGCTGAATGTTATTCACCATTTCTAAAACATATTTCTTATCTAAGGAGTCATCAGAGGACAGTTTCTTAGTTAACTGATCAAGCATAAACTCTTGGTATTGGATCATATGAAACTGACAGTTCAAAGCTCTAGCTGAGAGAGTAGCAGAGGTGTAAACTTTTTCCCCATCTCTAAGGACCTGGATTCCCTTTCAGAAGGAGAGGGTTTTTGCTGAGGTCGAAGCTACTACCTTAGGCCCCTGGGAGATAGTCTCAGGATCTGCAAGTGGGGCCTTGTATAGGTGGTGATGAGTGTCTGGTACCCTGTAAAACCTATCTGGTTTGGCAGGGGCTGGAGGTAAAGTATCAGGAGCAGTGCAAACATCATTAAATGCATCATCCACAACAGGCAGAACTGGAGGTATAGCTAAGGGCCTATGTTGTGGTAAGTGTAGAAAGGTCCTAAGCCTTTTTCTTGAATCAGAGAAATCTTGCCCCTGCCATTGGAATTGTTCTCTCATGGCATGTAAGGTTTCAAAGGAAAATTCCTCTGGTGGAGAGGCAGATGGAATAGATTCTTCAGCATCGGAATCTTCATAAGTAGAAAAGGAGCCTCTGGATGGTCTGTAATGTCTGAGTCATCAAGAATCATCAGAGGACACTGGCTCTGGGGGCTCTGCTCTAGGTCTCTTTTCTGGAGGCTGAGAGGCCCTGTCTGGGTGAGATTGGGATCCCCTAATTAAAGAGATGAGATCCTCTGCCAGAGTAAGCATTTGTGAACTGGAACTGGGCCTGTGTGAGGAGGGCTTAACAGGCACTGATTTAGCAGTTTTGGCTGCTTTAGCCCTGGCAAAGGCCTTAATAGACATGGCTGCAGGAGGCCTAGCAGCACCACGTGCTGGGGTAGAGACATCCAAAGGGATGGTGTCTGATAATTCACTAGGAACCACATTAGTAGGCAAAACTTCAGAGGCCGATTCAACTAGGGTAGCAGGAGCCTCGGTAGTAGTCATGGATTCGGCTGAAGATTGACCCGTTTGCTCGGTTTCGGCCGAAACCGAGACACTCGTGGTTTGCTTAACCGTGGTTTCAGCCGAAACCACGGACCATGAGTGTCGGTCTTTTAACAATTTGAGTAGTCGGAGGATCCGACGGCATAATGTACGCAAAATCTGAGCCGAAAAACTGTTCAGCAAACTTGAAGGAAGCACAGGCTAAACAGGCTGCTACGTCGTGGTCTGGGCCTAAACAAGGTAAGCAGTAAGAGTGGAAATCTTTATGAGGTATTTGTTTCCCACAAGTTAAACAGTTATTTACTTTTTCTGACATCGGCTGAGGCAAGAAAGAGTCCCAACGGGTACTTAGCTTTTAGAAGTCTTCAAGTAGTATTCGGTAGTAGTAATCTCTGGATCTGACCGACCGGCACTTGCGAACAGCTTCTGCTTCGGGCACCACGCAAGAAAGACTGAGGAAAATGGCGTGGCTGATGCCTTTATACCAAGACCAGCAGAGATGACGCCGGGTGAAGTGCGACACCAGCCGAGGCCAGACCCAGACTTTGAGATCAAGGGCTGCCTGACGACAGGACAACCCATTTGTTATGACTGCAGATGCATCCTTGAAGGACATCAGTCATCAACTTCTTGGAATACTATGCAGTCTCAAGTGGTAGCCAACGTCAGAGCCCATTCTAACTCCAAAATAACTGACTGTAAATGTTTTGAAACCTTGATGACAATTACTAAATATCATTCTAAGCAATGCCTCAAATATTTCACCAACGTTCACACTGTTCTCACACCACCATGGGAACAGCCAGCAATTCCTCTTACAGTAAACTCATGTACTGTTACTTCCTATGTTTTTTATTCTGTATATTTGAAATACAGAATTAAAAATGCAATGTGTACACTAACATTACTACAATCAAATCTATAACAATCTGTGTACTATTTTGTGACTGATTTGATTACGGTATTGAGGGAAATTCCAGCCACGTTACAGAACATAGTGGGATAAAGAAAGATTTAGGCCAATGGCAAAGTGAGCTATCTAGCTACTGTATAAAATAAATGGAACTAGTACTAAACGGTCATCACTATCACTTTGGAGCTACTGCATAAAATAAATGGAGCCAGAAATACCACTTTGGAGCTACTGCATAAAATGAATGGAACTAGCACTAAACGGCCATCGCTATCACTTCAGAGCTACTGCATAAAATAAACTGAGCCAGAAATATCACTTCGAGGTACTGCATAACATAAACGGCCATCACTTACTGCATAAGCGTAACAGAATGAAATATCACTGACTTGCTCCAGAACTGGAGCCTTAGAAGTAAGCAGTTCTCCACGGAGCTAACACTTGGGAGCCTTATCAGCAAGAAGTGCATTCTGCGCACTTTTGTGTTTAAATTAGTGTGCGACATTCGCATGAGTCCTCCTCCCCCTCGCCCTGTGGTTCCGGCGCCTATAGCTAAACTGCCCTATTCAGAACATTTCCATCATAAACGTCTACTTCCACACACAACTGCATTTTAAATTTATTGTTTGAACATTTTTCCAGTAGGCAATGAAGCAAAATTCATGCACCAATAATGACAAAACTGCCCTATTCAGGACATTTCCATGAAAACAGTCTACTTCAAACAATAAATTTAAAATGCAATTGTGTGCAGAAGTAGACTGTTTTCATGGAAATGTTCTGAATAGGCATTATTGTGCATGCATTTTGCTTCATTGCCTACTGGAAAAATGTTCAAACAATAAATTAAAAATGCAATTGTGTGTGGAACATTTTTCCAGTAGGCAATGAAGCAAAATGCATGCACCAGTAATGACAAAACTGCCCTATTCAAAACATTTCCATGATAACAGTCTACATCTACACACAATATATAAATACAGAATAACAGTAGTGTAAGCCATAGGCATGTTGCACAGCTTCTGGAACTTATTTTCAATGGGGGGGGGGGGGGCAAAAAGCCAAAAATCAGGGACACATTTTAAACATTCCTTGTATAATTTTGGAAAGTTGCTTGCATAAAATGTTGTGTTACCACCATGCATTTCACTGCCAAGACTTGAACCCAGAACCCTGTGCACTACAGTCAAAGCAACATACCACTAAGCTAAACCAGCAGTTTCTTGAAAGACAGTAAGACAAACTTAAATGGCTATCATATCATTTAGTGAATTCAGTTCTCACTTCTCACCACAGCTCTCAACCTCTTAGCACAAAAATACAGAACAAAGCCAATAATGGGGGAATACAGCCCCAAAATAGGGACAAATTTTAAATACTGATTTATAACCTTAGAAAATTGCTAGAATAAAAGGTTATGTTTTACCACTCCTGAAAACGAGAGGAACAGAACAAAAACGTGAGACATAAATTCACAAGTGATTGTGGCTAGGGACTTTAGGCTCTTTTTATCTGTACCCAAGGTACAGGGTTTGAGCCTGAGTACCTCTAGCCACCAGATGTATCCCATTGGGGGCATTTACACACACACACACACACTCTCTCACTTTTTTCCTACCTAAGAATTCATCAAAGATAGGCAACCCACACACACACTTTTCCTACCTAAGAATTCAGCAAAGATAGGCAACCCACACACACACTTTTCCTACCTAAGAATTCAGCAAAGATAGGCAACCCACACACACACACACTTTTCCTATTTAAGAATTCAGCAAAGATGGGCAACCCTTATAATGCTCCAATAAACACTGTCTCCACCATCCAAATTTTAGGTGCTATAACTAGCAATAAGTTAACATTTGACACTCATAGTTAAAATGCTGTAAAAAAAACACTAAAAAATAGGCACTCTATATCGAGCAAGCTGTTACCTCTCCAACCAAACATGTAAAACTACTGCTATAGCTTTCCTTGTGCAAACCTACTACATGCTGCCCCCATTTTCTCTCACCTCCAAGCAAAACAACTAGTCTGACTACAGCAATATTATAACAAAATAGCCAGTTTCGCAGTGCACATCCTAAATGATACTCATCTTTGCTTTGCTCCCCCAAAACTAACTTGGCTGAATCTGTCTAGCCACAACATCCTCTATAAACTGCAAAATGTCCAGCTAATCAAACTTTACTAGAATGGTAAATCTTCCTCAGTCCAAAGTATTCTGGGACCTTGGGCCAAGTATATGTTATGAGAGCTCACAATTATCATGGCTCTGTACTTTACTCCTGCAGCACAGTGAAACTCTGGAGTTCACTACCTAGTGAGATCAGGCAAACATAATTCCAAAGTAACTTTGAAAATAATGTAAAAAGCAGATTGATACTCCTTACTGGTAACTACAACATCTCCATGGTTACAGCAGTCAGAAATTCAACGCCCTGCACCCCCATTAAACCACCATAACCCCTCTGTTCTAGACAGCTGTACCACTATGTTTTACCCATAATAGATCTTACCCACATCATCTCCTGTAAACTATTATTTTTCCTCATAATCTTACTTCTTTTCCTAAACAAACACCCCTATTTTCCTTAAATGTATTTCACTCTTTACCCTTAAACCTGTTCCTCACTATTTCTACAAAATCCTGGATGGGAAATCTCACAACTTCTTAGCACTGTTCCTATGAAAGTATTGTATACAAATGATAAATTTACAGCATGCAATGTAAATAATGCTCCATCTTAGTAGAAATATCATTTTTATGACAAGCTGTTATACCTTTAACCGCACTGTTTAATTTATGTTTTGAAATGCTGAAGTTTTTCTCCCCAGGTCTCCAATGAAAAGTTATTTTTTTTGGTTTTTGAAACCTAGGTAGACTTTCTCAGAAAAAATGCAGATAAATAAAAATTGGTAAACTTCATTCAAATGTATATCATTATTAAGTAGCCATCATTGATTTTGGTCTGACAGCAGCAAAATGATGAACCTACACACACACACACACACACACACACACACACACACACACACACACACACACACACACACACAGCAGCTTACTCACTCTGACTATACGTCTCTCAGTAAATCCCAACAGCTTTCACCCAGGCAGGGTTCCGGTGAGCAGCAGCAGCTAATTAAAATAAAACATCCATTCCCACTCACAAAACCCAGAAATACATGCGCTGTGAGCAGGCTGGTAGCCCTGATGAGCTGACGTCATTGCGCACGCAGCTAAAGCGTGAAAAATGAAATAGTAAAAAAGTAATTTGGGATAGTTGGAGGGTATGGATGATCTGCAAAATTGGGGGGGGGGGCTCCTCTCCCTCCTCGATCTATGGTTCCAGCACCCATGGCCTGCTTTCAGGAATGCTGGAAGGGTCTGCCAAAGAAAGAATCTCTGGACCCTTGGTATTGTGGGTCATCTCAGCTCTTGGGGGGGTGGAGTCTACCATTGGAGCCCCCCCCTGTGCCCTTGTGGGTACTACTTCCACTTGTGTCCTGGAAAGGTCCCTGGGACTTTTTGAATCACATTTTTCTACTACCTCATTGATTCCTGGAAAAGGATCTTTTGAGGAGCGGAAAAACATATGCCCATGGCAGACAGGCTCTTTCCATCCTATTCACACCTGGATAATGTGTCTTTTACCTTGGGACCAAACAAAGACATGCCATCAAAAGGAGCAATGACAAAGACTGGAAGGGTTCCTGAAAATCACATAAGCACATTGAGATGTACCTCCTTACAGAAACACCTGAACTCGCTGCTCTTGAGGTTCTTTCAACTACATGCAAAATGAGTCTCATGGAAGAACTGGAAATCAATTGCAGGATAACCAACTGAGAAGTCAAAGATGCTGGACTTCTTCAGAAACAGAACCTGAGAAGGTGTCAGAAAGGTGCTTAATCAGGTCTCTCTGTAACCTGGCAAAATGTGTTAGATAATTCAGTGACCTTAAGATGAAGGTCACTGAAGCATAGAGATTTTTCCCAAACCTGTCCATCGCCCAAGACTCCTTGTTGGGGGGGATGAATAGTGGAACTCTCCTCAGCAAGTTCCTTCTTAATGATCACCACTACAACCATGGCATCAACAGGCACCCCTTTTGCCCAAAACTTCTTGTCTTTCAGTGCTGCCACAATTCTGTCAGGTCCCCAAGGTATAGGTTCAGTGGTATCGGAATCCTTCCATGCCCACCAAGAGATCAACTCAGTGAGTTTGTTGATGGGCAGAGTCACCCAAGAGGTAAATAGGCCAGTGCTGAAAGCCTCCAGGAATACAGACTCTTCAGATGAAGGGTTGCTGGACTTCCATCCACCTCTCTATTTTAGGATTTCAAGGATGTCTCCAAATGAGACATCTTTAGGAGGTGGCAGTAGGGACTCTTCACCTTCATCAAAGTCTGTCTCTTCTGTGATAGACTGCTCTGGGGAGTCTAGGTGCTTCCTCTTGTGTGTTGTCTTCTTGGGAGCTGGGATGCTCTGGGGAGGTATCAGAAGAAGTCAGGGCACCCTGTTGGGAAGCCTGGGATTTTGGTACCAGCTGTCCCTGTGGAAAAGAAGGTTGAGACTCCAAGAGCAGAGACATCAAAGCTGCAGACTGAGGATCTGAGGGGGTAAGAACCATTTGTGCTGCTAAGGTAGACAACGTTCTCTCCATGGCCTCAAAAGGCAGAGTTTCCCAGACAGGGATAGAATCCTGGATCTGAAAAAGCAAACTCTTGGACTGATGTCCCTCCCTGCTCCAAGGATAATCTCCTCAAGGCAGAAGCCAGAGCTGAACTTGCCAGTGCGGAGGCTCTGAGGTGCATGGATGGCTCTGCCAACTTGGAGTCAACTCCAGGATCTTCAACCCAAAGGGTATCCTTAGAGCCGAGGCAGATTGAGCCAGGCACCCCAGATCCAATGATTCTGAGACCATGAACCGGTGGGGGTGCAATAGAAGATCAAACCTCCTAACCGAAAGGGGTAGGAGGTGAACAAAAAGCCATGAGACTCTGCACCAAGAGAACTCTTCTCACCAGTCTTTCCACATATTCTTCCATTAGACTCTTGGAAGAATGAGGGGAAATTACTGCGGGGGACCTAGGTCCCTCCAAAAAGGGGGAAGGAACCTTGGTGGGAACTGGGTCCACCGAAGGAGAGTATTTGGTCCTTGGGAGTAAGAGATACTGGGGGCTGAGTCAGATGATTTTTGATGATCTTTTCGGATGTTGAGGTTGGATCCAATGAAGCTCTTTTCTTTTGCTTTGGATCTGAGGTTGAAGTCTGATCTGATAGCTTAGGGGATGTCAGATCGGAAGGAAGTCTTTTCTTCAATTGCTCCAAAGCCTTGGAAGAGGAAGTAGAAGGGCTTGGAGAAGACGATTTAGGCTTTCTTGACTTCTCAGGGGGTGCTACAGATAACACATCTCTGAAAGAAGAAGGTAATAACCCTTTTAAAACCAACTTATTTTTGTATTCAACCAGTGCTCTAGAGTTAAAAGCAAAACAAATGGAGCAGTCCTCTTGCATATGAAGTGGTCCTAAGCAGTACACACATAATGTGTGTGCATCAGAAAAATGATCTTAAAACTGACGGGCCTTTCTCTTCCTCTGACATTTTAGAACAATTAGCAGGAAAACACCAGACAGTAAACGAGATAAAAGTAAAGGATTTTTTTTTCTTTTTTAGAAAACAAAATTAAGGAAAAATATCAGCAATGGTGAAAAAAGAATTACAGAGAGTATATAAAAAGGGAAATAATACTAACTATAGTATTCAAGATACAGAACTGTATGAGAAGAAAGAGGGACAGATGATATTTTAAATAGGAAAGGACTTTGAAGCAGAAGGTAATAGAATTAAAGAAACCTGAGAATTTAATTTTTTTTGCAAAAAACTAAGATAAAATCAGAAGACGTATCTGCTTGACAGCAACAGTCACCATGTCTTTCGCATAGAGCGGCAAATGAGATCTGGGTACTTGGGGTTGATGCACTGTGGGTAAGGAGAAGGTCAAGAGTTTCTGGTTGACACAAGCTTTTAGCAATGGCCAAGTCAGATCCAAGGGAACTGATCCGAACCTATAAGTTGAGGAAAGAATGAAAATTGACCATATCAAATCAAACTTTGTTCATCTCTATTACTGTGCTACAGCATCAGCAGAAGCTACTACAGAACAGCATTCAGACTTTCACAGCGTTGGAAGCTGCAGCACATTTTCAGCTATTACAAAAAAAGAGAGAGAGTAAGCTAACAGCTTTTAAATCTGCACATTTATCAGGGGGACTTTTAGCTTCTGCTAGCTGTCTATGAGGCAGATGATCCAAAAAAATATACCACTGCAGTAGTAGGGAGCTAGACACCACACGATCAAGGTATGTGAAAATTGCCTTCAATGAGCTAATAAATTGTTGGATGGTTATGTCAGCATGAAATGCATGGCCCAGATGGTTAAACCTCAAAATATAGATAATGGTACTTGGTCCTTAGATGTACAGCAATTTAGATGTCAGTGAACCAAAGGAAATGGCTAAGATATATTACAAAGGGGATAAAACAAAATTATCTCTTTCATTTTTATTACCTTTATTTGGAAGAGAGTTCTTTGCAAATTGTTTTATATTAGAAGAAAAAAGGTCAAATACTTTTACGATAAATAATTATTTATCCAAAAGTTGTTTGAAATTGGTAATACCATTTAATCTTTACTATAGGGTGTTATAAATCTGTGAAATATTATCCAATATCACATTTAATGAAAATCTGATATTGGATAATATTTCACAGATTTATAACACCCTATAGTAAAGATTAAATGGTATTACCATTAATAAAAAGAGCAGCCATGGTGGTGCAGCAGTAGTGTTGTTGCCTCACAGCAAGAGGTTCTCCTGTTCGATTATTGGCTGGAGTGCGGGGAGTGCCTTCTGTATGGAGTCTGCATGTCCTCCCTGCGGTTGGATGGGCATTCGAAAGACATGCATAAATGGGCGTGCCTTCGTGGAAGGTTGAACATTGAGCTGGCACCTCGATGTTAGTAAAAATCTACTGCCAATCATTAGCGGACCGGAGTTCCGCTGTGGTGACCCATAACCGGGAAAAGCCGAAAGACAACAACAACAACAACATCACATTTAATGAAAAAGATTAACTAATTGCCTAGCATTTAGATTTACACATATTGTGTAATAGCAAAAAATACATATAATTGGGGTTGTAACATTTTTACACATGTGGGTATTTTATCACATAATCTAAATGATAACAAATTTCAATTACAATAACATATTGAAACATGGAAGAGAGAATTATTTGCAACAAACTATTATTTCTATTTGAGGCTAGATTAAATCTAATTAAAGTGATTATTACCAAAATTACATTGTTCAAACCATGTACTTAGTGCCAAATATTACTTCTGTAAGAGATTTATAAAAGAACTGTTATGAATTTTCTTGGGTATTACAATAAGCCTCACATGGCCATTATTCATCACATTACAGCATGGGAAAATGGAGGCAATGGATTTCAGATATGAAATCATGTTACAGTATCTGTTACAATAACTGCTGACTGGTTATATGTATCACAATTGCATTAAAACTCTTACAATTTCAAATTGCATTAATGCAATATTGAATAATTAAAAAAATCCTATACATATATCCATTCCTGAAGAACTGCTTTCTACCACATAACCAGTTTATCTTGCACCATGTTATATTGAGAGTTCTGACATGAAAAAAATGATGACATTGAAAAATGGTTTGATGTTATGTGATCCTATCTCGCCTACATTCTGACTGATGGGTTCGAAGTCTCTTATTGGCTGAGCTTACTATATCCCAGGATGCACCACTACCAGTCCCCAGATCGGCGTGGTCTCGAGCTGGCTGAGCTGAGTAGTATTTTACTTACTTTTCTGTCAGAAATTTGCTGTTCCTGTCATAAAAAGCTGTTTTACTCTGTGCTTTGTGTAGTGATTGGAGTTTTTGTGAAAACTTGTAGTGTGATTGGGCGTTGGTTTCTGATTTCAGGCCTCCTTCATCTGTAGGGCCTTTCCCAGTCAGTCAACCTCTCAAACCTTTGGGGTTTCAGATCCCCTTGAGTTTTTGTTGTTGGATTGTTTAAATCGGCAGTTGTAAACTGATTTTTGTAGAGTCAGTTAAGTCAAGTCAAATTACGATTGTGTTGTTGTTGCTGTCAGAGAATTACTGCATTATTGGTCATAATGTCTCAGAATCCTTCAAAAAATGCACCAAATGTAATTTTAAAATGTCAATCACAGATGACCACTCTCTCTGTGTTTATTGTTTGGGTGCAAAACATTTACAAGTCATGCAGCTCCTCCAGGAGAGGAAAAATAAACTCATTCTTAAAGGCTTAATAAAACCCTCCTTTGAAGAAGCTTTAGCATCCTCTCCTTCTCCAGCTAAAACCAGTCCGTCTGATCCGGCCTCGATGCCACCAGTTTGACTCCTCTGGCGATGGCTGGGGCATCGAGGCGGTCACCTGGCTCCACTGGTCTCGCAGACACTTCCTCCTCGCGCCAAGTCTCCTCGGCACCGATGGAAACTAGTGTGGGTATTCCTTGGCGCCGATAGTCATCGAAAGCGCCCGAGCGGTCCCCTAGCCCTTTGGGGCGTTGGAGGCCATCTCGAACCCGTTCAATATCCTCTAAGTCGGATATAGACAGGGTGCTCCAAAGACTGTTCCAGTCCCCAGTCTTTCAAAAATTTGTTTGGCTCCGACCCAGTTGGCCCCATCCATTGCTATTCCTCCTCCCGCCCCCGGCTCCTCCGGAGCAGGGTGCTTTGGAGCGGTGGAGATCTTCTGGACCCGGGGTGATGTTTGGGACCTATGCTAGCCTCCCTCTCGGGACTTCCGTCTGCTATCATGGCTCGGGGGACGGACACTCCCAGGATTCTGGGGTCCGGCTTTCAGAGCTATGAGGAGTGCCATCTCGGCACCTTCCTGGAGACTGGGTCTTTGGCAGTTCCTGTCCGTAGGCAGCGGAGCCCCTGGGCCTGAGGTTACCCCATTGGGGTTCCCCTCCTCCTGAGGGTTCTTGGAGTTGTCTTCAGAGGAACCCCGAAGGAAGAAGATCGCAAGAGGAGAACGTGGACTCCCCGAGTCTATTACATCGGACACTGATCTTGATGATGTGGAGGGTCCCGAAGTCCTCGGATGATGTCTCATTGCAGACATCTTAGAGATCCTCAAACAACGAGGCTGGATATCCAAACCCCTCTGCTGATGAGTCAGTGCTCCTCAAGGCCTTTGGGGCTCAGCCCTCCGCCTCCTGGCTCCTGGATTTAGTTTATCCAGATACCGTGGAACCAGTCCTTCGTCCTAATATAAATTTTTGTCTCCCCCCCCCGAGAAGGAGTTCCTCACTAAAGGCGTGGCTGTAGATGCCATGGTGGTGGCATCTGCTACACAACAGGGCGTGGCAGAGCCATCCTCCTAATAAGGAGTCTAGGAGCATGGACAGGTGAAGACTTCAGCGGCCTTTACTTTAAGGTCTCTGAATTATTTGGCACATTTTACCAGGCTTCAGAGGGATCTGGTCAAGGAGCTGTCAGATTCCCTCTCGGGTAACCTACCTGAGCAGCTAGCCCAGTCGGTTAGCTCTCAGTTGGCTATCCTTACGTCAATTTCTAACTCGGCCTTGGGGCTCATTTCAGGCACAGGCGTGGCTCACGGAGACAAGCCTGGCGGAGGCCTTCAAGTCTTCCTCCCTTTGATGGGTCCTCTTTGTTTGGACCTAAGGTTAAAGACACCCTTACCGCTGTGAGCAAGAGGGAAAAACTTTATCTGCCGTAGGTGCCTATCCCAAGGCTAAAGGAGGGAAGATGTGGTTCCGTAAATCACGTAAGTTTTTCCTCAACAGCAGGAAGATTCCCCTCCAGAGGCAGAGGGGGGAAATTTTTCTGGAGAGCGTGGCTCTTCAGCCTCCCACATCATGAGGGATTGCCCGGCTGTGCTGCTCGAGCCAGTCGGGTGCCGTTGCCAAGCACCTAAAAGCCTGGGAGTCAATCACTCAGGACAGATGGGTGCTGGAGGTTACACCATCCCATTCACATGCTCACCCCCACCATCCAAAAATCCCGGACCCACCACCCAGTCAAAGGGAAATTGCAGCGCTTTAAAGCTGCTAGAAAAAGGAGTCATCCAACCGGTCCCCACAGACCAGATCGGATCCGGAAATTACTCCAGGTTCTTTTTAGTGCCAAAAAAGACAAAGGACCTGAGACCAATATCGGATCTCAGCAGACTGAACCAATCCGTCACAAAATCCAAATTCCGAATGGTCACATTACAATCCATTCTCCCATTGTTGGAGAAGGATGTTTGGATGTGCTCCATAGACCTCAAGGACGCCTATTATCACATACCGATACATCAGGCGACCAGGAGGTATCTGCGCTTCAGCCTGGGAGTCAGTCATTTCCAATTTTGTGCACTGCCCTTTGGTCTCACCACAGCCCCCAGGGTGTTCACCAAGTGTTTGGCAGTAGTGACTGCTCACCTGAGGAGTCTTGGATTCCAAGTGTTTCCCTATCTGGACGACTGGCTCCTGACTGCCACCACCAGGCATCTACTAATGGACAACCTCAAAGCCACCATCTCCCTGGGTGCTACCCTGGGGATTACATTCAATTGGTCAAAGTCTGTCTTGCTGCCCTCTCAGCGCATAAGGTTCATAGGAGCAGAGATAGACTCAAAATTGATCTTCCTACCGAAAGGATCCAAACTTTACAGGGCCAAGTTCAAGCTCTGATTTCAAGATCCAAAGCCCCAGCCAGGATGGACCTACAAGTTTTAGGTTCAATGTCTGCCACGGTTCTTCTAGTTCCTCTGGCAAGATTGCACATGAGGATTCTTCAGTGGCTATTGTCAACTCAATGGTCCTTTCAGGACCTTCCCCTCAATCATCCCATCATGATTACAGAAACATGCAAATGGGACCTTCGCTGGTGGCTTCAGACATCCAATCTAAATCAAGGAAGCCCCTTTGTTATTCCCTCTCCAGTGGTTACCCTGACGACAGATGCCTCCCAGATAGGGTGGGGGGGGCATTGTCTGGGCAGGTTAGTTCAGGGCTCCTGGCTTCGCTCTTCTCCACATCAATGTGTTGGAGATGAGGGCTGTACTTCTGTCCCGTTTCTTCCTCAGGGCATCATCGCCATCCACACAGACAACATGTCGGTGGTCTGGTATCTAAACAAACAAGGAGGGACCAGATCTTACCCCCTTTGCAGAGAGGCCATGAGGGTGTGGGAATGGGCTGTAGCTACCAACCGTTAGTAGCGACCCATATAAATCAAATATATTGGCAGACAGATTGAGCAGGACAATTCTCTCTCCTCACGAGTGGTCCCAAACAGTAGCAGCTCAGGTTTTCAGGAGATGGTGCAACACCACTAAACACGAAGTGCAAAGGTTCTTCTCCTTGACTCGACATCAAGGGGAAGCAGCTATGGATGCTCTAGCACAACCTTGGCCAACAGGGCTACTTTATGCCTTTCCTCCGATACCACTTCTCTCCAAAGTCATTCAAAAGCTTCTCAATTGGGGTCCACAATGATACTGATTGCTCCATACTGGCCTCGTCAGGTATGGTTTCCTACCTGAAGAAACATGTGGTGGGCGATCCTTGGACGTTAGATCTAACTCGGATCTGCTAATCCATCAGTCATCAGTCCCTACACTCTTGAAGTTGACAGCCTGGCTCCTCCACTTCCGACTTTAGTCAGAAGTCACACATTAGACCCAAAGTTATTCACATTTTATCTTCAGCCCACAAACCCACCACTAACAAATTGTACCTCAGTAAGTGGAAGAGGTTTGCTATCTGGGCTCAACTCAGGGGCTTAGACCCTATCACTGGAAGTTTTGAAATTCTTAACATCCCTGTTTAATCAAGGATCTTCTGTCTCTACTATTAAAGTCCAACTGGTATTTCTAAATTCCACGAATCCATGGATCCTCCATTGATGAGCAGCAGACTATGCAAGACTTTTATTAAAGGTGCGGGCCTGTTAAGACCCCCAGTTTTCATCCATCTTGATTTGGTGCTTCATGCATTAACATCTCCCTGCTACATGTGAGTTAAAGTATCTGTCTTGGAAAACGGCCTTCTTAGTTGCAATTACTTCTGCAAGAAGAGTTTCAGAGCTTCAAGCCCTATCTATTAAACCACTTGATTTTCCACAAGGATAGAGTATCACTTAGGCCTAATCCATCCTTTGTCCCAAAGGTCTGTTCTAATCTCTGTCTTCAACAATCTCTAGAGCTACCAGTTTTCTTCCCAAAATTCTCCAATGAAGCAGAATACACTCTCCATAAATTGGATGTTCACAGGCAATTGCTTCTATTTAGACAGGACTCAGCAATTTAAGTCAGACCAGTTGTTTGTGTCCTTCTCAGACAATAAATTGGGTAAAACCATTACAAAAGCTACTATCTCCAAATGGATTAGAGATTGTATAACTCAGGCTTATTCTTCTTGAATAAGCAGTTTACAACATCTATCAAAGCTCACTCTACCAGAGCTATGGCGACTTCTATAGCTTTTCATTCCATATCGGAGCTGAGGAGATTTGCATTTCCCACTATAAGTTGGATGTGGCATCTAAAGAGGCGAGCATCATTTGGTTCCACGGTACTCAGGAGTGTTTTCCAGTGAGCCACCCAGGATTCAGGTGCTAGGGACGCTGTCCCATCAGTCAGAATAGATAGGATCACATAACATCTTTTAGTTATGTACTCACCATAACTTCAGATGTTTGGGATCCATCTAGCATTCCCTACTACCCACCCTCCTTCCCCTGCCTTGGAGATCAGAAGAGATTGAGCGGTTTTGAGTTCTACTGTTTTATCTTGTTTCATCTGACAATGTTATATAAGCAGGACAAACTAGATCTGGGGGACTGGTAGTGGTGCATCCTGGGATATAGTAAGCTCAGCCAATAAGAGAACCCATCAGTCAGAATGTAGGCGAGATGGATCCCAAACATCTGAAGTTATGGTGAGTACATAACTAAAAGTTATAAAGGTATGCCTTTTTCTCTTTAAAGGAGTGACAATAACATTAGCAGATAGACTGTATCCACATATTTTTTGGCTCTAGAAGACTGGTTGATGGTAAAAAGTATTAGTTAACTGTATATTTTGCTAAATTACAAAGTATGACAGAAATAGAAGTTAAGAACTAACAAGTAATAGAAAATTTTAAATCAGTATTAAAGAAACATTTAGTTCAAATTTGTCCAATCTGTATTAAATAACACCACATAAATCAGGTTTACTAAAATCATACTGGAATTTTTTTGAACCAAGCAATCCAAAATGTAATGAATTGGATAACTAATTAATATTATTATTTGGTAAAAACACAGAACCCTTGACATTGACATTTATTCATATCAATATCTCATTCCTTAGAATAGGTAAAATATTTAGTGAAGTCAATAATAGTTGCTGCTACTATGACAGTTAAAGGCAACTGGCAACATATATTCTACAATTGGCACATACTATCATACTTTTAGAATACATTTCAAAGATTTACACAAGTATTGTGGTCAGACAGCTTTAATCTGACAAAGCATTTAATGCTGTTTTAATACTACAGTTCCCTATTGCATCAACATAGATCATTGTCCCCTTCTCTGGTGGTCTATAAGCAGTAGCATAAAAACATGTCACTATAAAACAAAAAAAAGCCGCTTTGACCTCATTCAATGAATTCATTACAACTGGTATATGACACTGATACCATTCAACTGACAATTAAAAAGTCTTCAAGAGTACAGGTTCAAACTTTCATTATTATTAGATACATTCAGAGACACTTCTCTTTCTGAATTTGGTTAGCAATGAATATACTACATTTCATAAATGCTACAGAATGTTATTAGTTTAAAAATGATATACAGCAAATAGTTTAGTTTTGTAGTTTTACTATTTTATTTATATGAATTAAGATGCTAATAACAGTAAACTTTAATTTATTATGCTAATTTTAATACCTGTTCACATGGTTAAATATAGTCTGTTCATTTGTTCTACAATAGGTTCATAGGTTGGTACTGGGCTATCTGCCCGAAGGCATATATTAGCCCAGCCACGCTGTGCGGTATTCACCACCTTTAGTAGTTCCCTAGACCCTTGTACTAGCAGCTAGTACCCTTGGCCCCTATCTAGTAGTGCTGTTGGTGTGATCCTCGGTGTGAACTTTCTGTTACCCATCAAGGTTCCTCTTGAAGAGTGATAGTGAGGAGCTCTGTCTTATGTAGATTGGGACCCTGTTCCATAGTAAGGGAAGTCTCTGTGAAGGGAATCTATCCCTCCAGCATGTTCTATTCATTGTTGTGTTGAAGTTTATATCCCTATAGCGTGTAGCTCGAGTAGATTTGGTTTTGCTAAGATGGAGCATGTTTAACAATTCTGGGTTCGACATGGCATTGTACATTAGACAGTGATCGCCTCTGAGAAAGTGGTATGCAACAGAGAACAGTCTTAGCTCTTTCAATCGTGCTGCACAGGGCAACTGTTTGAGGCCAGTAATCCTCTTGGTTAGGTACCTCTGTGGTCTCTCCAGCTGCTGGAGATGTCTAGCCAGGTACATTCCAATTGGTGCATTGCACTCAATAATGGGTCTGATGAGGGAAGAGTAGAGGGGCACCATTATATCCTTAGATCTTGATGCAAACCCTTTCGTGATCAGATGGGTCACATAGAAGGATTTTCTACCCACTTTGGCAACATGGTTATCAAAGGAAAGCTGACTATCTACTTGGGTCCCTAGATCCCTTATTTCTTCTTCAGATTTCAGGGGATTACCTCCTATGTTGTAGTTTGCGGGTGCTCTGTTTTTTCCAAAGGGGATTACTACGCATTTTTTTGCATTTAGCTTGAGACCATGGCTTTGACACCATGCATCAGTCTCATTTAGGCCCTTCTAGAGGATCTCCATGTCAGCCGGAGACTCTATTATAGCACCCAGTTTGCAGTTGAATGCAAACTTAAGTCACCCACAGCCCTTCCGTGCTTGCCTGTACTTCTGAGAAGTATATGCCAAACAGGAAATGAACAATGAACATTTTAAATAAAATTCTTTAAACAAGAAAAGCCCGGGCTTTGAATACTTTCTTCACCAAACAGCAGAAATGTCAAACAGTCCCTCTTAGAATATCTAGGTTTACCTAACATCAGTTATTCTAGTTTAGCAAAAGATGTGGTAAAGAAACCAATATAGAGACTTTAAACCATAATATAGGGTGGGGCCTGATTTAATCCCAGGGAAGCAATTATAATTAGTACTTCCACTGTACGAGTTATTTCATCCATTAAAAGAAATACTACAAGATAAATGGACTCTAGAGGACCAACTGTTCACAGATGATCAGTAATACTTTAAGAACTGGCAGACATTTTAGGTGTTGTATTATTAAGTTGCTAATAAAAATAATTCTGCCTAGTTTGATGCATCTCATCATAACATTATTTGAAGAAGTTTAAAAATGATTAGCCTTGTAGACATTTTTAAGCAATATATTTATGCCTTAGATTTTGGTATTTCTACAATGGCAGTATTCCAACGCATCTGAATCCATCATATTTGCAGATATCACTGAAAGCCTGACACAATGAAGCACATAAGTACCAAACATGCTACATTATAAACTGGTTGAAGAAGAGGTGAGATAGTGGGCCAAAGGTACTCACTGAGAATCACTCTTGTGAAAAAGAAGTTATGCACTCACTATAACGTTCCATCTGTGTTGTCCATTTTCATCCTTTCTCAACTGATGGGTTCAGATCCAATCCTTCAGATACAACTTGGCCATTGCTAAACCTCGTGGCAACCTAGAACTCTCAAGCTTCTCCCTTACTCACAATGCACCAACCCAAAATACCTCAGATCTTGTTTGCTGCCTTAGTAAAAGATAAAGACAGAAATGATAATGGAGAGGGCTATGTCTGGAGTTATATACATAAAAGGTTAGGACACATGTGTCCTGTAAATACTCATTCTTCCAGAAGACTTAAAGGATGGGGGTTGGTGGGAGGGGAGTTGAGGAAGAATGAAAATGGACAATACAGATGGAACATTATGGTGAGTACATAACTTCTTTATTTAATGTTGTCAATTTTCATTCTATCCTCAACTGATTGAACAGTGTCCCCAGCTACCTAATTTCCAGGGCAGACTCAAGGAAGGATATTCCTGAGTACCATAGAACCAAAAGATGCCCTTCCTCTGGAGACCGTATATAATTTGTAATGGTCTACCCCCTATACCTTTATTAGTCAAGCAGCCGCTGCACAAATATCATCCATGGACATTCTGGATTGAAATACTGGGGAAGTTGCCATGGATCTAGTAGAATGAGAATGAATCATTTTTCTCAAAGTGCTGCTCAATTTGTTATCCATTTAGATTAGCATCACCTTGGTAACTGGTTTACCCAATGAAGGTTCTATAAACGAGACAAACAGTTGATTCAATTTCCTGATGTCTTTAGTCCTATTCAAATAAAAATGGAACTGTCTGTGGACATCAAATGTAGTGTACTGCATATTCACCTTTGTTAGACAATTTGGGGAAAACACAGGCAAATTAATAGATTAGTATTAGATTCTGACACCATCTTCAGAAGAAATGATGGATTGGTATGTAAAGTTACTCTGTCCATATGAAAAATCATGTATGGGGGTTCTGAGAATAATGCTTGGATCTCAGAATTTTTTTTTGGCCGAAGTAATGCCTGCTAAGAAAATTGTCTTCCATGAAAGAACTTTAAGGTCACAGGTAGCTGTGGGGTCAAATATGGGTTGTATAATGTACTGCAGCACTAAATTTTGGTCTCAAGGAGGAGTAGGATCTTTAAAAGGAGGTCTTAAGAGTAGGATGCCTCTTAAAAATGCTTTGATTAACTTATGAGGTGCTGCAGAAGAGCCATTTATCCCAACATGAAAATGTGATATTGCTGCTAACTGCTGTGGAAGAATTAGCTCCTTCAACAAAGAGATGTGATAAAAAAAATCCAATATATTATGTATGGGAGCTGTAAAAGGTTCAATGTTATGATTTTGAGCCCAAAAAACAAATCTTTTCCTTTTACTAAAGCATGGTTTCCTGGTGGAAGGTTTATGGGAGACATCAAAATATGACGGACAGGAGAACAGAGTATTGGCTGTCTGGCTATCAGTGGAATTGGAGAAGGCAGGCAGTCAGTCTGAGATTTGACAAATATGGGTGTATCATATCTGTCGGGTGAGAAAAAAGGTCCGGAGTTGGATCTAGAAACCAAGGTGGTTGAATCAGGTGTGGCCAAAGAAAGGAAAACCAAATCTGTTGAGGCCAGTATGGAGCAATGAGGATGTCGGTCATTCTGTTGGAGCTCATTGATTAGAACTTAGTACTAACAAATGCAATATCATGGTATGTGGTAGAAGCTGTAATCTATAAGAGATCCTTCTCAATAACCAATTCTGCCATTTGTAAATGAGACCAAATATCATGATATAAAACACGTCTCCTAAGATTTGACACCAGACTTGCACATGATTAAAGTACAAAAGTAGGACAAATGTTCTGTACTATAATACAAGAATATCACTAAAAGTATAAACCAAATTATGTAAAATATTAATCAGACTCTTCTTCATTCGGCTTTTCCCGATTAGAGGTCGCCACAGCGGATCACCTGTCCACTCATGATTGGCAGTACAGTTTTAAGGTGTCAAGTTGCCAGCCTGGTGCCCTACCTTCCACAGAAGGCACACACATGCACACACTCACACCTAGGGTCAATTTAGAGTGTCCAATCCACCTACAGCATGTCTTTGTAAAATATTAATCAGACTAATTCTGCTATAAAATGCCATCTTCTGTTTATACACAACAGTAATTAACTTAAAGAAAAAGGTGTGAAGGAAATAAAAAAATCCCAGCTCTGATGAATAAAGATAATCAATGAAGCTTTTATTTCACAGGGCTTAATTCTGTAGTCCCTGATGTGTGGAGTTTGTATGTCCTAAATTGTGTGTGTGTGTGTGTGTGTGTGTGTGTGTGTGTGTGTGTGTGTGTGTGTGTGTGCATTTGTGTGTGTGTGTGACACACAGAGAGAAGGCAGTATATGCATGCATCCTATGATAGACTGATAACATATCTGGTATCACTATTCTCCCTTGTATCCACAAGAACAACGTAAAAATAAAAAACTTCCTCAAACAGCCAAACAGAACCCAGTAGTTACCAAATAATCAACAAAAAAGTGAATTATGACTATTGTGTCAAAGGATTTAATGTGCAAATCTTTCAGATACACTCTTTCTCAATTCATTATAAACACCGTAGTAAATACAGCCATTTAAAAAGTAAACAAGGCAATAAAAATACATCAATTGATTACATGATACATTCAAAACATATTTAAAGTTACAAAGCCTGGACTTCCAACAGGAATAAATATTAAAAAGAGTACTGTATCAATTTCATAACTGATTTGAGACTATTCATAACATTAAGGCCTGGTGGCAAATCTGCTTTAAAGTAGTTTATCCATTAATATTCTGCCAATTCTGTAAATATAATTAGAACACCTCCACATTTATTCATATATATTATTTGAATGACCCTAAATTTAAATGGATGCCCTTTACCAATTAATTCATTATGTTTATATAGTGTAAGTTTCAACACACCTGTGCATCTCAAACTAGTGCGAGCATATTCTTTCCTTTTAAATTAGTTAGTTTTTCCTGCATATATATATATATATATATATATATATATATATATATATATATATCATCATCATCATCTTTCGGCTTTTCCCGTTAGGGGTCGCCCACAGCGGATCATCTCTTTCCATTTCTTCCTATCCTCTGCATCTTGCTCTGTCACACCAGCCGCCTGCATGACCTCTCTCACCGTGTCCATAAACCTTATCTTAGGCCTTCCTCTTTTTTTCTTACCTGGCAGCTCCATCCTTAGCATCTTTTTCCCAATATACCCATCATCCCTCCTCAGCACATGTCCAAACCAACACAATCTCATCTCTCTTGCTTTGTCTCCAAACTGTCCAACATGAGCTGACCCTCTAATATACTGATTCCTAATCCTATTCATCCTAGTCACACCGAATGCAAATCTTAACATCTTTAACTCTGCAACATCCAGCTCTGAATCCTGCCTTTTTGTCAATGCCACTGTCTCCAACCCATATAACATAGCTGGTCTCACTACCCTCTTGTAGACCTTCCCTTTCACTCTTACTGGTACCCGTCTGTCACAAATCACTCCTGACACTCTTCTCCACCCATTCCACCCTGCCTGTACTCTCTTCTTCACCTCTCTTCCACATTCACCATTACTCTGAACTGTTGATCCCAAGTACTTAAACTCGTCCACCTTTACCAACTCTACTCCCTGCATCCTCACCATTCCTCTACCCTCCCTCTCATTTACACACATATATTCTGTCTTCCCCTGCTGACCTTCATTCCTCTGCTCTCTAGAGCATATCTCCACCTCTCCAGAGTCTCCTCAACCTGATTCCTACTCTCACTACAGATCACAATGTCATCTGCAAACATCATAGTCCACGGAGCCTCCTGTCTGATCTCATCTGTCAACCTGCCCATCACCACTGCAAAAAAGAAAGGACTCAGAGCTGATCCTTGATGTAATCCCACCTCCACCTTAAACGGATCTGTCACTCCCACTGCAGTCCTCACCACTGTCACACTACCCTCATACATATCCTGTACCACTCTTACATACTTCTCTGCCACTCCCGACTTCCTCATACAATACCACAACTCTTCTCTAGGCACCCTGTCATATGCTTTCTCCAAGTCTACAAAGACACAATGCAACTCCTTCTGACCTTCTCTGTATTTCTCCAATAACACTCTCAGAGCAAACATTGCATCTGTAGTGCTCTTTCCTGGCATGAAACCATACTGCTGATCACTAATCATCACCTCCCTTCTTAACCTAGCTTCTACTACTCTTTCCCATAACTTCAAGCTGTGACTGATCAATTTTATCCCTCTGTAGTTACTGCAGCTCTGCACATCACCCTTATTCTTAAAGATAGGTACCAAAACACTTTTTCTCCACTCCTCAGGCATCCTCTGACTTTCCAAAATTTCATTAAACAATCTAGTTAAAAATTCCACTGCCATTTCTCCTAAGCACCTCCATGCTTCCATTGGGATGTCATCTGGGCCAACAGCCTTTCCATTCTTCATCCTCTTCATAGCTGTCCTTACTTCCTCCATGCTAATCTGTTTCACTTCCTGATTCACTATCCCCACATCATCCAACCTTCTCTCTCTCTCATTCTCTTCATTCATCAGCCTCTCAAAATACTCTTTCCATCTACTCAACACACTCTCCTCTCTTGTGAATACCTTTCCCTCACTATCCTTTATCACCCTTACTTGCTGCACAACTTCCCAGCTCTATCCCTCTGTCTAGCCAATTGGTACAGGTCCTTTTCTCCCTCTTTAGTGTCCAATCTCTCATACAACTCTCCATACACCTTATCCTTAGCTTTCACCACCTCTCTCTTTGCCATGTGCCTCATCTCCTTATACTCATGTCTACTTTCTTCATCTCTTTGACAATCCCACTTCTTCTTCGCCAGCCTCTTCCTCTGTATACTCTCCTTGTCCTCCTTCCTCTGTCCAGATGTCAAACCAAGCACCTTTCTAGCAGTCTCCCTTACTAGTTCTGCTGTAGTTACCCAGCTATTTGGTAACTCTCCACTGCCTCCCAGTGCCTGTCTTAACTCTTCCCTAAACTCCACTTCACAATCACCCTTTTTTAACTTCCACCATTTAATCCTTGGCACTGCTTCCACACTCCTCCTCCTCTTCTTGATCACCAACGTCATCCTACAGACCACCATTCTATGCTGCTTAACTCCACTTTCCCCTGCCACCACTTTACAGTCTCCAATATCCTTCAGACTGGCCCTCCTACATAGGATATAATCCACCTGTGTGCATCTTCCTCCACTCTTGTATGTCACCCTATGCTCCTCCCTCTTCTTAAAATACGTATTCACCACAGCCATGTCCATCCTTTTCACAAAATCCACAATCATCTGACCTTCTGCATTCCTCTCCTTAACACCATACCTACCCATCACTTCCTCATCCCCTCTGTTCACTTCACCAACATGCCCATTAAAGTCCGCTCCAATCACTAGTCTCTCACCCTTGGGTACACTCATCACAACTTCATCCAACTCACTCCAAAATTTCTCTTTCTCATCCATCGCACACCCAACTTGTGGAGCATATGCACTAACAACATTCATCATTACACCATCAACTTCGAGGTTCATAAACATCACTCTGTCAGACACTCCCTTCACATCTAAAACACTCTTGGCATATTGTTCCTTTAGTATAACCCCTACCCCATTTCTCCTGCCATCCACACCATGATAGAACAATTTGAACCCGTTTCCTAAACACCTGGCCTTACTTCCCTTCCATCTGGTCTCTTGCACGCACAATATATCAACCTTCCTTCTCTCCATCATATCAGCTAGCTCTTCCTATACCAGTCATACTGCCAACATTCAAAGTTCCTACCCTCACTGCTACACTCCTAACCTTCCTCCTCTCTTCCTGCCTTCGGGAATGCCTTCGCCCTCTTCTTCTCCTCCGGCCAACAGTTTCCCAATTTCCACCAGCACCCTGCTGGCTAACAGTACTGGTGGCAGTCGTTGTTAACCCGGGCCTCGACCGATCCAGTATGGAAATATGAAATTTTTGCGCCATAAGTTATGTGGCCGAATTTTTACGCCGGATGCCCTTCCTGACGCAACCCTCCCCATTTATCCGGGCTTGGGACCGGCACAAAGAAATGCACTGGCTTGTGCATCCCCAGTATAGCTTAACACAATGTTCAGAATTCTCTCTTTTGTTGATTATTTGATAACTATTTGTTTCTATTTATCTGTCTGAGGAAGTTTATTGTTGTTTTGTGGTTTGTTTGTATACTCATTCAGCATGTCTTGTGGAAGCCAGTACTACAGGAATGCAACCTTGGCTCTCCTCTATGAACTTATTTTGTCAATTTTTAATGGTATGTGATAACCCATTGCTAAATCTAATAGGAGGTTCAGTAGAATGTATGAATAATGCAGCTGTTGAAAACCGATTGTCGGACTTAATACGCACCCTAAAGCATAAGGTATAGCTATATAAGTGATCAAGCTATATAGTCACTATAATGAGCAGAAGTTGATAGCTACTAAGAAAAAGACCTAGTGCATCTGCTCATATTGATGATGATAATAAAGATAAAACAACTGTTTATGTAACAAGGAACACTGAAGCTACTTATACTAAGAACAATAATACAGTAATCCCCAGTACTATAACATTCAGCAAGGCTGTTATGGACTTGGATAGTTTTGATTCAGCACTGAATGGGACTATTAATGATATTCATCAGTCTAATATCAAAGTAGTACAAAATAAACAAGAACTGAAGAAAATTTTTAGCATTGCCTCGAATTACATTACAGTTACTTATTCAGATTCGAGAACAGACACACAAAAAGCTACACAGAAGGGAAAGGAGCCAGGGAAGGAAATTTTTCCATATGCAGGTTCAATAATGAAAAGCAAATCTGTAATGAACAAGTAAAGACTGGAAAGACTGTTGTAAATCTATTTAGCCATGTATTTACCGAAACAGTATTGTCTATATTTGATAAAGGACTGATGTGCGTTCCATAAAAAAAGGTAACTTGAAAGATTCCTTAACTGAATTAAGATTATTTGTACGTAACTTGGATTTGAAATTGAGTTACAACACTAACATCTCTGATAATAATCACATGTTGAAAAGACCCAGTACATTTCATTCCCATTAGCACACCTGTTGTGCGCACTTTTTATGAAACGTATGAACAACAGATATATCATTTGTATTTTAAACAAAATGATGATAAATACTGAGTTACAATGAAACAAAAGCATTATATAGATTTTGTAATATGCAAGATATTATTATTATTATTATTATTATTACTAAACAAGCTGACAAGGGCAGTATGACTGTCATAATGGATCGCGGCCAATATATAGAGTTGATCAATGAGATCTTTATTAATCCTGATACTTTTTTTCAATAATAATTTTTATTGTTTTCTTATATTCCATACAAAATTAAAACAATACAGAAAATTAAGAAAAAACTACCAACTAATGTAATTAACACTAACTCCATAACATATATACAATATTTACATAAATGCTTAAAAGTAGCACATTGAATTATACACAAAGAGTATAAAAGTGGTTAAGATCAATTCGAGTAATAAAAAGTTGCTGTTACAGAGTCTCTTAAAAGTGTAGAAATTCTTGCTAAATTCAAATATTAGATGTTACGCTAATACAATATTAAATACTTGCTCCCATATTTTTGGATTGTTAATATTTTTATTATGTTGGTTCAAAAGTTTGTGAGCTACTATATGCCTTATAGCTAATACTCTAAAATTATTCCATGATGTTTTGGATGGGTCCAACCAATTAGTAGCTATGTATAGCTTCATTAATAAGAAAATATTGATTAATACAATACACTGAGATTTAGAAAGTTATTTTGGGGGAATATGTAAAATCATGAATTCCCATGACAATGTTGAACTTTGGTAACCCATCTTCTGAAGTTGTATCTTAAGTGAGTTCCAAAGTTTGTATATGCATTTGCAACTCCAGAACATATGAAGAAGATCAGCAGATTGATCCTTGCAGTATGGACAAACTGGTGAATATTTGGAATTAAAATAGATTTTATAGTCAAGTCGATTGCTTTTATCATATGACTGTCTTCTATCTTTGGTATTTTCTCTTTCCAATATTTTAACACAAGAACTTTATCTTGAAATTTAAACTCCTTTATTAAATTATTTGCTGCTGTTATAAATTTAATATCTTGTTGGAGAGCTCATAAATCCTAGCATTTAATTATATTCTCTTCTCTGGGTTTAAAAATTTTAAAGTAACTTATAGAAAGTTCCTAATTTGTCTTACAAGAGATAATTTTGGGCAAATTTAATTTTTCTTCTTGATTGATTAGAGAATTTAAGAAGTGTATAAATATCTATTAAAGTTAAGTTGATTATTAAGGGGAATTCTTTAAGATCAATTAATTTATTATTTAGTCTCAGGTTAGGCTTTCTATGAAAGGGTTGATAAGCCATCATATATTGAGCAAAATCTAATTAATCCTGATACTTTTAAAAAGGTCAGTAAAACATATGTACAGAATACTATTTATAGAGTTAAAATGTTTTTTATATGATTTAATGCTTGAAAACTCTATTACTACTGAGATGTATAATTTTATGTATATACCCAATTCTGTAGTTCCATTAATACATGGTCTGCCTAAAATCCATAAAAATATGATTAAACCCCTATGAGACTTATAGTTTCTGGAAATTAATGGGTATCAGTAGCCATCTCAAAATATTTAGAAATACATCTAAATCCTTTTTAAAGTTATTGTAAGAGCATTATAAAGGATACTATTGTTTTTTTTTTTTTACATTTACTATTCCTTTGTTCTCAGGATAATGTAATCAACTTGTTTTTGGTTACAGTGGACATTAAGTGTCTGTTCACTGTGATACCTAATGGTTATGGCTTTCAAGCAATTAGAGAATGTTTATGTGTAGCCATTGATAGCAGTGGGGGGTAGTTTCACCTCATCACTGATATTCTGTCCTGCCTTATATAAGTGGTACATTTTGGGTTATCTCTGCTTAATATCTGAGCTTTGTGAAATCAACTGGACATAACCCTGTTCTTGTTTTGGTGTTAATGTTGGTGGCTTTGTCTTGTAGAGATTTATTTGGATCTCATTCTGGGCCCACCTCATTTGCTCACTCAACTGAGTGCAGTGAGATCATATTCTGATTTCAGCATTTGGGAAGGACAACTCCTATAGCCTCTTAATCCTGCTCTGTTCTCTCCCTCAAAAAATAAATTAAATAAATAAATAATATATATACATTTTTTTTTATGCAGCTGCTCTTATTGTAACTGTCTTAGTTGCTGTTCTACATGCTGTTATCTGTTCACTCGCTCTTACTCTGCACTTATTACTGCTTGTTAGTAGCCTTCTAATTTACAGCCTTCTGCACTTGTATTTTAGTCATTTGTTAATTTAAGTGCATTTATTTGAACTGTACTTGCCGTAGTGTTGTTACACACTCAGGTGTGCTGGCCTGCACTGCAATTTGAATTGTATTTACTACTGTTTTAGCTGCTTTTATGTAAAAAAAAAAATTCTAAGCTTGTTTCCTGCCTTTCCTGTAACTAGTCTAGTCCAGATACAAACTTGCTGTATCCAGGACTGTTGGTAAGCCTCTGAGCCCCACAAGCCTTTCTGTGTTGGAGGGAAGCCTTCTAGCTTATCAGTGGGAGTGGTAAGCACTAGGTAGCCTATCTACCATGGGAAGAGTGGGTTTTGGCCCAGAAATTGTAGTTCATTGGCCGTTTGGGCAGTTTTTCTATCTCTTTGTACTTTCTGGCTTAAAAGCCCGTTTTGTGTTTGGTCCCCGCCTTTCCTGTAACTAATGTAATCCAGGTACAGATTTGTTGTATCCAGAACTGTTGGTAAGCTTCTGAGCTCCCCCCCAAGCCCTTCTGTGTTGGAGAGAAGCCTTCTAGATTATCAGTGGGAGTGGTAAGCACTAGGTAACTTATCTACCACAGGAGAAGTGGTTTCTGGCCCAGAAATTATAGTTTATTGGCCATTTGGGAAGCTTTTCCATCTCTTTCAACCTTCTGATTTAAAAGCCTGTGTTTGCACTTGTTTCCTGCCTTTCCTGTTACTAATCTAGTCCAGGTACAGATTTGCTGTATCCAGGACTCTTTGTAAGCTTCTGAGCCCCCACAAGCCTTTAAGTGTTGGAGGGAAGCCTTCTAGCTTATCAGTGGGAGTGGTAAGCATCAGGGAAGCCTTCTAGCTTATCAGTGGGAGTGGTAAGCATCAGGTAGCCTATCTACCACAAGAGGAGTGGTCCCTGGCTCAAAAATTGTAGCTATTGGCTGTTTGAGCATTTTTTTCCATCTCTTTCAACTTTCTGGTTTGAAAGCCGCACTTGCGCCTGTTTCCTGCCTTTCCTATAACTAGCCTAGTCCGGTTACAGAGTTGCTGTATCCAGGATTGTTAGTAAATTTCTGAGACCCCCAAGCCTTTCTGCGCAGGTGTGAAGCCTTCTAGCTTATCAGTGGGAGTGGTAAGCACTAGGTAGCCTATCCTCCATGGGAAGAGTGAGTTTTGGCCCAGAAATTGTAGTTTATTTGGCCATTTGGGCAGTTTTCCATCTCTTTCAACTTGCTGGCTTAAAAGCCTGTGTTTGTACTTGTTCCCCACCTTTCCTGTAACTAGTCTAGTCCAGGTACAGATTTGCTGTATCCAGGACTCTTTGTAAGCTTCTGAGCCCTTCCAAGCCTTTCTGTGTTGGAAAGAAGCCTTCTAGCTTATCGGTGGTAGTGGTAAGCATTAGGTAGCCTATCTACCACAAGAGGTGTGGTTCTTGGCCCAGAAATTGCAGCTATTGACCATTTGGGCAGTTTTTTTTCCATCTCTTTCAATTTTCTGGTTTAAAAGCCACACTTGCGCTTGTTTCCCACCTTTCATGTAACTAGCCTAGTCCAGATACAGATTTGCTGTATCCAGGACTGTAGGTAAGCTTCTGAGCCCCACAAGCCTTTCTGTGTTGGAGGAAAGCCTTCTACCTTATCAGTGGGAGTGGTAAGCACTAGGTAGCCTGTTTACCACAAGAGGAGTGATTCTTGGCTCAGAAATTGTAGTTTACTGACCATTTGGACAGTTTGTCCGTCTCTTTCAACTTCTTTTCGCTTGTTTCCCATCTTTCCTGTAACTAACCTACTGGGTAGCACTAGAAAGCCTTAAACTGATACAAGCCTTCTAGCTTAGAAGAGAGACTTTGGAGTGATTAAGTATCAGTTTTCTGTACTTTCTTGCTGTACTAACTGTTTTCTACCTAAACACAAATTTCCAGCATTTATTATGATTTAAAAGCTTGTTTTTTCACATATTGTACTTATTTGACTGCTTGCACTTTTAAAAAGTTGTTTTTGTTTAAATAATTTGTTTAACTGTTGTAGACTACACACTAAAATGTGATAGCCTTTTCTGATCGTTTGTAGTAATTTAAAGCTGTTTTAAGTATATTTTTTACTGTTTTTGCCTTATCTTTTCAAAAAAACAAAAAATTCCTTGTTTCCTGCCCTTCTAAGCTAGTATAGTCCAGTTTTCAGGCTAGTGCTGAATTCAGGGCTGTGATACTAGTTTCTGAGTTGCCCATACCTTACTTGGATAGAAGGAAGTTTCTCTGTTCAACTGTGAGAGAGGGGAGCTTTGAGCAGCCTATCTGTCCCTGGAGGAGTGGTTCCATCCCAGAAGTTAGTCGTTTATTGGCCATTTTGGGCTAATTTCTATCTCTTTCATTTCCCTACTATAAAAACTACGTTTGCATGGTTTTGCACTCAAAAAGCATCCTACAGCCCAGCACTTGCTCAGACCTAATAGCAAGCACTAATATACTCTGACACTCAATTGCCCAGCAGGGCAAGGCTCTTTATTCACCCCTCACCAACCAAGCAACTAAGCAGCTCACCCTACTATTCAGGCATGACCAAAGGGCAATTTCAGGTGCACTCTCCAGTCCAGCTGGTGAATCTGGGTATTCTGAGGCAATTTTGCAACTGCCTCATGTACACAGACAACCCTCTCCTCCTACCACAAAACACTAACATATGTGAAAGATGCAATTATACAGCCAAACTGGGGGCTAAGCTGTCTCCACCCAAGACTGGAACAGACAGTCAAGAGGAGAAGGTTAACACTTGCACCACACCTCCAGCCGCACACAGACCTACTAAAACAGCACTGGCAAAAAATACACATTAATACACAAAATCATACTCGAAGGCTCTAAATAAAAACCTGCAAAAGCATCAGAGACCTCCAAAACAAACACCTAAACAACCTGAACCTCCCGTCACAAACCAGACAATACATAAAACACAAAATCAGTGTGCCGCACAATCACAGCCTTAAGGCGAAATAACATACCTAACACAGTAGTAATAGGTGACTCTATAGTCAGGCACACTGATGTCCCACTCACTATGCTGGACAAGCAGAAGGTTACTGTTAGTTGCCTGTCGGGAGCCAGAATCCACCACATAACACAAGCACTCAGGTCACTCCAGAATAAGTACAAATATGACTCTATCATTGTTCATGTTGGTGTGAATAACCTGAGACATACCTCCCTGGACTGCATGAAAAGAGACATGGAAGTGCTCTCTGATCATGTAATCCAGGCTGGTATGACCTTCACCCTGAGTAGCATCCTGCTCTCACCAAGAATGATACCTCAGTATAAAGAAAAAATTATCAATTTCAACAATTGGCTAAGCTTCTGGTGTCATTCAAAGGGGATCCAGTGTCTGTCAGCCTGGGATGACATACTCGACAAGCCACATTGCTTCGCAAGAGACGGCTTGCACCTATCACCCCTAGGCTTTTGAATACTGGTCAAGGCTCTTGCTGCCCCCATAGTGCCTTTTTTAGGCAAGGCTCAAAAGTCAAACCCTCCTCCGTAAACAGCACAAGTAACAGAAAACTGAGGGTTATGCTACTCAATGCCAGGAGTTTAAATCTCAAAATGCACGTGCTCGAATCACTCCTCTGTATGGAGAACGTCGACATCTGTGCAGTAACTGAAACCTGGTTCAAGGCTCCAGAGAGCACCCCAGCACTACCGGGCTACAACTCATACTACACGTTTCAGCCACAGAACATTGACCAAAACACAAAAGGAGGGGTTGTATCCATATTCATTAAGGATACCTACACCTCCAGGTTAGTGGCGCAGCATGATACCTCTGAGATCATACTTGTGCAACTAACATCAAGCAAATCTGCAATGCAAATTGTGGCCTGCTACAGCTCACCCTCCATGACCCAGGACCACCACTCCACCTTTCTGGAGACATTGGAAAACATGAAGGTCCTACCAAACACCATGATATTGGGCAATTTCAATTACCCTACCATTCACTGAAAATACTACTCGAGTACAAACTCCCATGCCCAGCGCTTCCTGGAATTCATCAACTCAAATGCCCTGGATCAGCTGGTAAACTCCCCTACCAGAGGTGAAAACATATTAGACCTGGTCATCACCAACATGGGCGACAGGTGTTCCACACTGGAGGTCAACCCGTCACTGGTTAGATCAGACCATAAACTAATCACTCTGGATGTCCACACCCCACCACCAACCCCAACTAAGGAAACCACAGTAAAAACTTTTCTAAAGCAAACTTCACCTTACTTAAGAAAGAGGTGGTAAGTTTCACAGCCCCCACGCTAAAGCAGAACGCTGCCCAAGATGCAGAAACCTTTACAAATGCACTCTATGAGCACCTACAAGGATGCATGGATTGTGCCATCCCTAGCAAAACCAAGACTCACTCCTCTAAGAGAAGGAAACCAGTTTGGTGGACCCCTGCCATAAACAGGCTATACAATAGAAGGAGGAAACTAGTTCAGAAAAAAAGCAAATCCCAAGAAGGAAAGACATCCGTGATCAGTATCAGTAAGAAACTAAAGACCCTCATAAAATCATCCGACTAACTTCGAAAGAAAAATAGCCAAGGATTCAAAAGATAACCACAAAGCCTTCTTTAGCTATGTTAAGAATCTAAGTGGCAACTCGCAGATGTGCACTGAACTAGTGCAAAATAGCACAAAATATACTGAACCTACTGATATTGCCAACATCCTGGCAGATAGATTCAGTGCAAACTTCACCCCCCTATCACCCCCAAAAGGGCCTACAACAATACCAGAAAAGTGTAGTGTCCCAAAAATCACAGGTGAAAACAGCCCTTTCAAAAGCTGTTCAACCTCAGCCTCTCCATAGGCTATGTGCCCATAGAATGGTTCACAGCAACGGTTATTCCTCTCCACAAAGGAGGGGCCACAACTGACCCTGATAACTATTGCCCCATAAGCCTGACTAGCCTGGTCTGCAAGGCTATGGAGCGCATCATCATGGAACTCATTAACAATGACATTGGGAATCTCCAAACACTTGACCAGACCCAGTTCAGCTTTAAGTGCAGATCATGCCTACTAAACCTGTTGACTTTGCTTCGAGACAGCCACTAAGGCCATAGATGAGGGAAAGGTGGTTCACACAGCCTACCTTGACCTGGTGTCAAAGTCATGGCCTCAAGCTAAATTCCAAAAAATGCATAGTCATCCCATTTGGGAAAAACAAAACACCCATGAATTACCACATAGGTGGCAGTCTCCTTAATACAGAAGAGGTAATAAGAGATCTGAGGACCCATGTAGATAGTAATCTCTCCTTTGACAATCATATTGCCAAAGTAGTTAGGAAATCCTTCTATGTGGCCCATCAATTACTAAAGGGTTCGCATCTAGAAATAAAGTGGTTATAGTGCCCCTCTACTTGTCACTCATTAGTCCCTTCATAGAGTAGAATGCCCCATTTGAGATGTACCTCACAAGACACTTCCAACAGCTGGAAAGGCCACAAAAGTACCTCTCCAAGAGGATTACTGGCCTCAAACATATGTCCTATGCAGCCCGACTGAAAAAACTCTGGCTGTACTCAGTGGCATATCTCTTACTCAGAGGTGATCTCTGCCTCACTTAAAAAGCCATGTCCAACTCAGAATTGATGGACATTCTCCACCTAAAGAAATCCAAGTCACTGCGAGCCACGCGCTCTAGTGAGCTACACCTCACCACAACAATAAATAGAACATGCTGGAGGGACAGATTCCTATCAAAGAGACTCCCCATGATTTGGAACAAAATTCCAACCTACATTAGGCAGAGCCCCTCACTAACACTCAAGGGAAACCTTGACGAGTGGATGGGTAACAGAAAATGCACTTCATTGGCTCTGCTTGACTGGCTCTGCTTGACAGAGGATCAGTTAATTAATCAGTGGGGTGGCGAAAGCCGACACACTCTGGCTAGGCTTATAAATGCCCTCGGGCAGATAGCCTATTACCTACCTACCTATGAACCTATGTTAATATTGTAGTTTTTCAAGAAGGAAGATAGAAACTATCTGTGCTATGTTGGATAGTGTTCTTAATAATATTTCTGTTTAATAATGAATATTTCCATCAAGAGTTAGGTTTAGCCATGGGTATTCCCGTGGCTAACACCTATGCTAATTTAGCCATTTCTAATTGGGAAAATGTTATTATATTTAATGATGAACCATTACTGACAGAATATGTAGCTTTTTATAAGCATTTTCTTGATGATATATTTTTTATATGGACTGGTGAATATGATCTATTAAACAGTTTTGTAGATGGGCTGGAACAGTCAACTCAATTTTAACCTTTTGAAATGAAGTATTCTAAGGTTAATATTAGCTTTTTAGATGTTGATATAATTTTTTGTGATGGTAAATTTGATACTACTATATATGTAAGAAAGAAGTTCAAACCACAAGATGTTTGCATTCATAAAGCATGCATCCAAGATATACTTATAGTATAGTTAATAGTCAAATGCTAAGAGTAAGTAGACTGAACACCTGTACTACACATTTGTTTACTGAAACTAATAATATGACTGAGTGTTTTCAGAATGGGGGTATAATAGTCAATAACTTAAAAGTAATGTGTACTATGTAGTATCTGAATATAATAATGTTAGTAGACCTTCATTTTCTTTTTCATTTAGAACAAACTCTGGTACATCTAATAGACATATGCAAAAAATAGGCTAGGTTACATTATGAAATATAATATACGTATATTTCAGATTAAGAATATCATTGTAAATAATTGGTCAGTATTAAAATCTAGTCTATATATTGCAAAAATTGTTGAGTGTTAAACTTAACTTCTTTTTTTTATCAATAAAATGATGTTCTTACCATAACATTCCATCTGTGTTGTAGATCTTCATTCATTCCTTACTGATGGGCTTCGGTTTCATCCTTGGAACCGACTTGGCCAATACATAAGCTTGCGTCAGTCAAAAAAACTCTCGAGCGAAGTCCTACCCATAGTGCCCCTCTCCTTCTATCTTCAGATCAAGTTTGCCAGCCAGGAATAGAGACAATAGAGGCCCTATCTGACCAAAAGCCCTATCAAGCTGTCAGGACCAGAAATGATCCCCCAGGAGTCTTTAGGTGGGGGTAGGAAGGTGGGACATAAGGAATGAATGATCTACAACACAGATGGAATGGTATGGTAAGAACATAACTTCTTTATCTGATGTTGTAAATCTTCATTCATTCCTTACTGATGGGACCGAGCCCACAGCTACTTTGTCCTGGGCGGCCCTATGGAAGAATATTCCTGAGCACCATTGAGCCAAAGGATGCACTTCCCCTGGAGGCCATATCCAGTTTGTAATGAGTGATAAAGGTATGGGTAGTTGCCCAAGTGGCTGCTGCACAGATATTATCCATAGAGACTCTGGAATGAAAGGCTACTGAAGTGGACAGTGACCTGGTGGAATGAGCCTTAATCCTAGTAGGTAAAGTTGATTTGCTCTGTTGATAGACAAAGGTAATGCAATCTCGTAGCCATTTTGACAAGGTGACTTTGGAAATAGCTTTACCAAAATTGGGGCCTGAAAAGGCTATGAACAGCTGGTCTGATTTTCGGAAGGATTTGGTTCTAAGTAAAACGTAGTTGTCTATATACATCCAACAGGTGTAAACAGTATTCACCTTTGTTTGAAAATTTTGAAAAAAAGACTGGTAAATCAATGTAGTGATTGAGATTTGAATTTGAGATAACTTTGGGTAAAAAGAAAGGGTTAGTTCGAAGTGATACTCTTTCTTTATAGAAAATCAAATAAGGGCGATTAACACACAAGGATTGTAACACTGTCACTCTCCTGGTTGAGGTAATGGCTATGAGGAATAGGGTTTTCCATGATAGAAACTTTGTCACATGTGGCAGAAGATTCATAGGATGAACAAGTCAGGGTTTGTAAGACCAAAGTCACATTCCAAGACTCAGTAGGTTTCTTAATAGGAGGTGTCAGGTGCAGGACTCTTTTCATAAATGTCTTGCAAAGATGGTGGGACATTAATGAAGTATCATTAAAACCATAATGAAAATTTGCGATGGCCACTAAATGAACTGTAACAGTAGAAGAGTCGACAGGTATTCTAAAAACCTTCTGGACCAGAACTGAGAATGGGTCTAGTCCTTGTTCTTTAGCCCAGAATACAAACCTAACCCATTTGCTGTGACAGAGTTTCCTGGTGGAAGGTTTATGAGAGGCCAGAAGAATCTTTTGCACTGGGGAAGATAGGTTTATCTGCCTGGCAATTAGCGGAAGTGGAGATATCAAGCGGTCAGCTTGAAACTGTGAAGATTGGGATGGACCAGCCCTTGCAGGTGAGATAGGAGTCCCAGGGCTGGATCCAAGGTCCACGGATAGTAAACCAAGTGAGGCCACAGAAAGGGGAATCAAACTTGACTGGGCCAATAGGGTACAATGAGGATGACCTTCCTTCTCAGCCATTGCACTTTCCTTAAGAAGTGTGGGATGAGGGGAATAGAGAGATAGGCATATAATAGATCCAGGGGCAACGTGTATCAGAGGGGATCAGGGTGAAAAAGCTGCTGCATTTGTGGTTCAAGGGGGAAGCAAATAGATCGCAGCAAGGCCAGCCCCAGCAACGAAAACTTTGAGTCGCTACTTCAGACTTGAGAGACCGCTCATGAGGCATGAGAATGTTTCTGCTCAGTTTGTCTGCAATCAGATTGGAGTTCCCAGGAATGTGCATTGCTAGTAGAAAGCAGCTGGAAGCTAACACCCATTGCCACATTCTCAGGGCTTCCCGGCATAATGAGTAGGATCTGGTTCCTCCTTGCTTATTGATGTACCAGACTATTGACATATTGTCTGATTGGATTGGATAGCAATTGTCCCTGACGGAAGGGTTGTTTGGAATGCTTGCAATGTTAGGAGCACCACCCTTGATTCTAGGACACTGATATGCAACTTGGCCTCTAGGGGTGACCAAGTGCCTTGGACGGTCTTTCACTGAAAATGTCCCACCACCCCATCAAGGAAGCATCTGTGGTCACTGTGGCCTTGGGTTGAGGGGGATAAAAAGGACGACACCATAACTCTTCCACTGGCTTCATCCACCAACTCAAATCTTGTTCACATCGGTTTGCTGTGCAGATTGGGTAAGACATGGGGTGATTCAAAAGAGATCATTGAGATGCCAGAAGCCATTGGAGCAGCCTCATATGGAATCTTGTTAGTGGAACCAGTGTGACTGTAGCCTCCATTGAGCCCAGGAGTTGTAGAACCAGTCAAGCCGGGACAAGATTTTGAGAGAGTACTATTTGAAATTCAAATCTTAACCTTAGTAACCTGTGATGAGGTAAGGCGACTCGACAAGATACTGTGTTGAATGCTGCCCCAATGAACTTTACACATTGAGTCGGTACCAGCTTTAACTTTTCTGTGTTTATTGAGATCCCCTATTTTCTGCCAGATTCTGAGTGTACGATATGGCTTGAAGCAGTAGACTCCAGGTTGGGGCAGTAATGGGCCAATCGTCTAGATATGGAAGCACGCAGAATCCTTGTAGTCTCAGGTGAGCTACTACTACTGCCATGCATTTGGTCAACACCCTGGGGGCTGTGGAGAAACCAGAGGGCAGTACTTGAAATTGGTAATGACTGGCTCCCAGCAGGAAGCGAAGGTATCTTCCGGATCACTTGTCCATTTGTATGTGGTAATACGCATCCTGAAGTCTATTGAGCACATCCAGTCATCCTTTGTCAGATATGAAAAAATGGACTGAACCGTGACCATCCAGAATTTTGCTCGTTTGAAGAACTTGCTCAGTACACTGAGATCCAGAACTGGTCTCCAGTCCCCTGTTTTCTTTGGCACAAAAAGAACCTTGAGTAAGATCTGGATCCCATTTGGTCTGGTGGGGCTGGTTGGATGACTCTTTTTCTTAGCAGCTTTAGAACTTCTAGTGTTGCTGCAGCCCTCTGGATTGAACATTCGGGATTCGCCAAAGAGGCTTGGGGAAAAGATCAAAGGGGATATGGTACCCTCTGGTCATTATCCTCTGCACCCATGAATCTAATGTTATTGATTGCCAGGCTAAGTAGTGCAGACAGAAACATCCCCTGACCGCTTCCAGAGATAAGCAATCGGGCAGCTCTTCAGGAGCGCTGATAGGGTTGACCAGAGAAGGAATTTCTCGAGCCCTGGTTTTGCAGGCTCCCTCTGCCACAGTGGAGGTGTCTTCCAGATGACTTCCCCCCTCTGCTCCAGGGGGAATGCTCACCATGTGTGTCATGGAAAGGCCCTTGGGATTTTTTTAACCACATCTTTCCGCCTCTCTAATTCCTGGAGTAGGATCGTTGAGGGGTGAAAAAGTGTATGCCCATGGCAGATAGGGTCTTTCTGTCCTTCTCACACCTGGCTAGTGTGTCCTTAATTTTGGGCCAAACAAGGAATACTCATCAACAACAGCATTGACAAAGGAAGATTTGAAGGGGTCTGCAAAGTCACATAAGTGCATCCAGGCATGATGTTAGATGACAACACCTGAAGCAGCTGCTCTAGCTGCCCCCTCAGTTGTACAAGTGATCAATCACATGGAGGAGTTAGAAAGGGATTCTAGTGTGATGAGCTGAGAGGTGACTTTATCTCACACCTCTTCAGGCAATACCCCTGCCAAAGTACCTGAAAGTTCTGAAATCAGGTCCCTTTGGAGATGTGTAAAATGTGCCATGCAATTCAGTGACCTTATGGCAAAGGTCACTGAAGCATAAGTCCGCTTCCCTAATCAGTCTGTCGTCCGGGACTCGCTGTTCAAAGGATGGAAAGTCTAACTTTCTTCCGCAAGTTCTTTCTTACTGGCTGCCGCCACAACCATGGAATCTGCTGCCAAATATCTGGACAAGTAAGGGTGGTCTTCTGGACTGGTGGAGAGAGAATTTTATCATGCCTCCAGGGAATCAGCTCAACATTGTCGGGGGCCTTCCAGGCATGCTACACAATGAGCTTAATCAGATCATCTGCAGGTCAGGTCACCAAGGAAGTAGAGGGTTGAGCACGAAATGCTTGCAAGAATACAGATTCCTCAGAAGAAGGGTTGATGGGCTTCCAGTCATCCCTCTGTTTCAGGATCTCCAGTATGTCTCCAAAGGAGACATCTTCAGGGGGGGACCCTTCTCCCTCATTGAAATCCGTATCTTCGGTGGCAGATTCCTTTGGGGAATCAGTGTGCTTCCTGTTCCATGTTCTCTTTCAAAGTGGCTCCTCAGTGGGATCTTCTGAGGAGGACTCCGAAGAGTGGGTACCCTGGAGCAGGGTTTCTTGCTGCTCCCATGCTCTAAATCCCTGCATAGTGGGCTGCGTCAGCTGCATACCAGAGGAAAGGGAATGGTCGGGTTCCGACATTGGAGGTGCCAACTGCATGCTTGCAGAAGCAAAAACCCTCTCCATCACCTGGAAGACAGGCCCACCTGATGAGGGATGGGAGCCCGGAACAGAGAGGGACAACCTTTGAACTGGGGTCACACCCTGCTCTGACGAGCCTGCCTCCAGGATAGGTGCCTCGAGAGGACTAGGAGCTGACAAAACAGCCAGAGCCATAGCCAGCACCACAAAAGAACTTGGCGTTGAACTAGGGGTCACGGTGCCAACAGACTAGTCAGGTACCGAAGACGGATCGGCTCCGAATGGAGCTAAGTCCAAAGGGTAGGCTCCAGAACCATTAAAGATAACATCACAGGGACTGAAGACCTAGGCACCAGGATAGACATCGGTACCAAAGACTCCAAAGCCTGAGAAGAGGTTGAAGGAGGATATGTCGAAGTCTGTGCAGAAAAACCTTTGTATCCAGGTGGGAGGGAAGTCTTGATAGGGGTTGGGATTCCTCTGACTGCTAAGAGCTGATCAGCAAGCCTCACCACATCAATTCTGGAAAGACTCCTGATGGAATGTGTAGATACTCCAGATGGAGAGTCAGGCCTCTCAAGAAAAGGACTATGTCACTGTCCAAAAAAAGAGTCAATTGTAGGTGAGTATCTGGTCCTGGGCAAAATTTCAGTTCTCTGCACCAAGGAGGATGAAGCCATGAGAGAAATTATTGCAGGTGCCAAAACTGTGTCTGGTACCGAAGTGACTATATGTACCAAAGTAGGTATAAACTTTAAAAATGAATGAAAAGCAAACCAGTAAAAATAAACCCCAGCAGGACAGAAGATCCACAAAAGATGTTTATTGAACGCTTTCGTTTGGTATAATACAAAAGTCATCAGAATATACTGTCAAAAAGTCACTGATGTTTTGACAGTATATTCTGATGAAGTTTTGTATTATACCAAATGAAAAGCGCTCAATAAACATCTTTTGTGGATCTTCTGTCCTGCTGGGGTTTATTTAGGTATAATCTTTGTCATTCCATAATAGGTGTTAGCGACTTCAGCACCGTAGAGGTAGTCATAGTCTCTGGTGCCATAGTAGTCGGTGCAGACCATTTTGTTAGTTTTGGTATTGGTTCTGATAGTGTCTAAGAAGATTTTGCTTTCTTGGAGCTTGGAGTAGTCAGACCCAAATGGCTTCTCTTTTTCTTTTCTCTCTTTGGAGGTGTTGAGACCTCCGCCTCAAAAAGGGCTTCTGTTTTTAGTAATCCCTTCAGGATTAATTTATTTTTCCTCTCTGCCAAAATGCGAGAACTAAAGTTTTTACAGAGTTCACATGGCGGCTGTATCTGGAGGTGAGGAACTCCGAGGCAGTAGCCAGATGAAAGATGCCCATCAGAGTTGAGCATCTTTCACTCACATTTGTCACACTGCTTGAATCTGGTCATTCCCTTCTTGTCTGACATAGTGACACTGTTAATAAGAAACTGATATTGTATCACAAAAAATACACCGTTTTTTAATCAAAGGCCAGGTATTGCCAAGGAAAACAATGCGCGAGCATGCACACACACACATACACACACACACACACACACACACACACACACACACACACACACACACACACACACACACACACATGGAAGAAAGATATCTTTTTTTTTAAGACAGAAGGGGGAAATATAAACAATGGTAAGAGGATTACCACAAGGGTAAAGGAGGGGCCTGTACCAATGATGGTACTAAGATTACCAACAAGGAAGGAAAAGGGAAGAAACTCACACACAAAGTAGAATAGTAGAAGGAACTATTAAACGCTAGCGTAAAGGACTAGAAAAAGGTATTCTGAAGGATTATATATAAAAATTCACTACTTAGCTGAGAGCTGGCTTGGCATGTCTTGAGAAGTACGCAGCAAATGAAATCTGGGGATATAAGGAGAGGGGCACTATCGGTAGGACTTAGTGCGACAGTTTTTTGGCTGGCGCGAGCTTGTGTATTGGCCGAGTCGGTTCCAAGGATGGAAGCGAAGCCCATCAGTAAGGAATGAATGAAGATTTACAACATCAGATGAAATTTTAAGCAACGATTATGTTATAAAGATTGTATGAAAATCCATGTTTATTAATTGATAAGAATGGGACTTTACCATGCTATAATCATCAGTATTCTGGTTATATAAATGTAGATAATAGTTTTATACATCCTGTTAATAAAAGGAAGTTTATTTTCAAGGTGTCACTGACATGTCATACTGAGAATGTGGTCTACCTTGTGAAATGTACTTGCTTTTATATAGGAAAAACTAAATGTAAGTTAAAGGAAAGAATATGCTCAAACTTGCCAGAGATGTGCAAGTGTGCTGAAACTACTGCACTATATAAACATAATAAATTAATAAGTAAAGGGCATACAGTTAGATTTTGGGTCATTCAAAGAATATATATGAATAAACATGGAGGTGATCTAATTACCTTTCCAGAATTGGTAGAGCATACATGGATAAATTATTTTAGAGCTGATTCTCCACCAGGTCTTAACATTATGAATAGTCTGAAACCAGTTTTGAAACTGAAACAGTACTCTTTTTAAAATGTATTCCTTCTAGAAATTCAAGCTTTGTAAACTTTAAAAATGTTCTGAATGTATTGTGATCGACTGATTTATTTTTATTGGCTTATATATACTTTTTTAAATGGTTGGATTTACTATTGTGTTTATAATGCATTGAGAAAGAGTAATTTTACTTGAAAGCTTTGCACATTAAATCCACTGGTATGACGGTTGGAATTCTCTTTTTTTGTTGACTACCTTGTAACAAGCTTCATTTTTTTTCTGTGACACTTACAATAAGGTAATTGGGGAATAAGTGAATAAAACATGGCTTGAAACATTTAATCCACATATTATAGATTATTAGCTCATAATGTGGGTTAACACCATGATTGAAATTTACACCTGTAATACATCATTCTGGTTTTCAAGTATGAACTGCAGTTTGTGCCAGCTAATCTACCTACATTGTGTAATTCTGAAAGTGAACTTTCAGACACCAACCCCCACTCTGGAATCATAGATAAACTTACTAAATTGGGCATTAATCCCTATGTCACCCAATGGGTTGCTAAATGGCTTACTGATGGAACCCACACTGTAAAAGTAGCTGACTCCAAATCCAGCTCCAGACAAGTGACAAGTGGAGTACCTCAGGGTTCAGTCCTGGGGCCGCTCTTATTTGGCATCTACTTCTCTGAAGTACAGGTCAACACTAAGGGACTCTGGCTAACAAAGTTTGCAGATGACTGCAAACTGGGAGCCATTATTGAATCCCCAAATGATGTGGATACTCTTACAGAAACAGATGCTTGGTGCCAGAGCCATGGGCTCAAGCTCAATGCCAAGAAATGTATTGTTATCCCCTTTGGGAAAAACATGTATCCATGAATTACCATATAGGTGGCAGTACACTAAACACAGAAAGTGTGATAAGAGACTTAGGGACACAGGTGGACAGTAGTCTCACCTTCGATAACCACATCGCCACAACAGTCAGGAAATCCTTCTATGTGGCACACCTCATCACGAAGGGCTTTTCATCCAGAAAAAAGGAGGTCATTGTCCCACTGTACTCATCCCTCATTAGACCCATTATAGAATACAACGCCCCATTTGGTATGTACCTCTCAAGGCATCTGCAACAACTGGAAAGGCCTCAGAAATACCTCACTAAAAGAATCACAGGCCTAAAGCAGATGCCCTATGCTGACCACCTTAAAAAACTCCAGCTATACTCTGTCGCATATCGCCTACTCAGAGGCGATCTCTGCTTAACATACAAGGCCATGTCAAACCCAGAGCTGTTGGACATGCTACACTTAAAGAAATCCCAATCCCTCAGAGCTACACGCTCCAGGGATCTAAACCTTGTCATCACAATAAACAAAACATGCTGGAGGGATAGGTACCTGACCCAGAGACTCCCCAGACTCTGGAATAGATTGCCCATACATGTCAAGCAGAGTGCCTCTTTGGACCTCTTCAAGAGGAACCTTGACGATTGGATGGGAGAAAGGAAATTCACCCCAGGGATCACGTCAGTTGCCCTGCTAGACAGGGGTCCAGGAAAGTAAATAATGTGGGAAGAAATAGCCAGGGAATTGTTATGACTAGGCTTGTATAGGCCCTAGGGCTGATAGCCCAGTACCAACCTATGAATTTTGTTAGAAAGCATCATTTAAGATTTTTTTGTTCCAAGTGTATTTTTTTAATATGAAAGTTCTTGCTTGTGATATAGATAGGACTTCAGAAGATTTTTTTTGTCAAAAATTGGATAATTTTATATTCCTAAAACAGCTAGAAATTTTATGACATCTTTTAAAATACACTGATTATGTTTTGCAGAAACGTGATCATAAATTTGTTAATATTTTTATTTGGAGACTATATAGAAAATAAAGGTTAACTGACTTTTAATCCAACAATGAGTGGAATGCATTAAAAGGAATTTCATCAAATTTGAACACAGTTATTAAGCCTTCTGATAAAGGGCATCATAATGTGATAATCAATATTCCCCAGTATTAAATGTGTATGAGACAGCTGAGTGATATTTCACTAATTTAGCTGCAAGTTTTAATTAGAGCTGCAAAGGATCTGCAAAATGTAGAAGAAAGATACTGCATTCTAGGTTATTTCAGTAAAAAAATTCAGCTAGAAAATTAAAGAAAACATACAATTCCTACATTTTATTGTCTGCTGAAAACACATACCAATATGTTCCTCCACCAGGATGGTCAGTGGCTGTCGTGGTTACTTAGAAAATGTGGGCAGAATGATTCATAACATTCTTTTTCTTTATGCAAGTTGAAGTAATATGTTTGAGATTCTGGAATCTTAATAGAAAGACAGCTTATTATACAATGACTGGCCATTAACTTTGGAAAAAGACCAGTCTGATTGGTCAGCCTAACCAGTGTGCCCATTGTAAACTGAGAATATACAACGATAAAAGTATGGCCACTAAAGTATCATTGAGTGCCAGACTTTTTTTTTTCTATTATTATGTAGTAGACCTAGGTTCATAGGTGTGTACTAGGCTAATGGCCCTGGAGCTTTTACAAGCCTAGCCCATAGGATTACTCTGGCATCGTGCCACCCAACATTAGTTCCCAGTGCCTCTGTGAGTAGAGCCACTGCAGTGATCCCTGGGGTGAATTTTCTATTTCCCATCCACTCATCAAGATTTCTCTTGAAGAGGGCCAGTGAGGTGTTCTGTTGACATGTGTGGGAAGTCTGTTCAATAGCATGGGGAGTCTCTGGGTTATAAACCTGTCCCTGCAGCATGTTCTGTTGATTGTGGTAATGAGGTAGAGGTCTCTGGACTGTGTGGTGTGTAGGGATTGAGATTTCTTTAGATGTAGCATTTCTAACAGAGCTGTGTCAGACATGGCTTTGTAAGTCAAGCAAAGATTGCCTCTAAATAGGCGATATGAGACAGTGAATCGTTGCAGTTTTCTGAGTCTTTCCATACAGGACAAGTGTTTAAGGCCTAAGATCATCTTTGTGAGGTAGTTTTGTGGCCTCTCCAGTTGTTGCAGGTGTCTAGTGAGGTACATGCCAAATGGGGCATTATACTCGATGATTGGCCTAATAAGGGAAGAGTAGAGGGAGACAATGACCTCTTTCTTCCTGGATGCAAAACCCTTAGTAATGAGATGTGCCACATAGAAGGACATTCGGACCACAGTGGCATGTGGTGGTCAAAACAGAGGTTGATGTCAACCTGTGTTCCCAGATCTCTTATAACACCTTCTGTGTTCAGTGGACTACCATCAATATGGTAATTCAAGGGAATCGAGTTTTTCCCAAAGGGGATGATGACACACTTATTGGCATTGAGCTTAAGGCCATGGTTCTGACACCAATCGTTGGTCTAAGTGAGGCCTTTCTGCAGGATGTCAACATCACTTGGGGAGTTAATAATAGCTCCCAACTTGCAATCGTCTGTGAACTTTGTCAGCCAGAGTCTCTTCGTGTTGGCCTGGACCTCAGAGAAGTAGATGCCAAACAGGAGAGGACCCAGGACTGAACCCTGTGGGACTCCACTCGTGACTGGTCGGCAGTCTGACTTGGAGTCAGCTACTTCCACACTGTGGGTTATATCTGTGAGCCAGTTTGCAACCCACCTAGTGATATAGGGGTTGATGCCTAGTTTAGTGAGTTTTTTTTTATGATTCCTGAGTGAGGAATGGTATCAAAGGCCTTGGCCAGATCAAAGTAGGCTGTATGATCCACCTTGCCTTCATCTACAGCTCTGGTGACTGACTCAAAGATGTCAACCAGGTTGAGCAGGCATGATCTACCCTTCACAAAACCAAACTGTGTGGGCTCCAGAGTTTGGAAATTCTCTACATCTTTGTTTATTAGGTCCATGATGATGCGTTCCATAGCTTTGCATAACAGATTCGTCAGGCTAATGAGGCGATAGTTCCCAGGGTCTGTAGTCACTCATCCTTTGTGGAGAGGGATGACTGTAGCACTGCACCATTCGGTAGGGATAAAGCCTGAGATGAGGCCGTGACTGAACAGAGCAGACAGGTGTGGTGCCAGTTCACTCTGTAGTTCATGTAGAACACAGCCAGGGATATTATCAGGTCCCATAGAAGCTGTATTCCTCACCTTGGACAGTGCTGTTTTAACCTGTGCAACAGTAATACTAGGTGCCTGGCAATCTACTGGTATTGTGATTGGTCCTTTGGGGAGGGGGGGTAAAGTTGGCACTGAACTGTTGGCCAGTATATTGGCAATATCTGTTGGCTCAGTACAGGAGGTACCACTGTGCAGTAGCTCAGAGCAAATCTAGGTATTGCCATGGAGATTCTTTACATAACTTTTGAAGGCCTTGTGATTGTCTTTACTATTTGCTGCAATTCTGTTTTCATAGCTAGTTTTACAGGATTTGATGATGGATCTCAACTTTTTGTTGAGGCTGATAAGAGAGTTTTTCCAGTCTTGGGACTTCACCTTATATCACATCCGTTTCTTCTTTCTGTTGTAAAGTATTTTTTCGCAGGGGACCACCAGATTGGCTTCCTTTTTTTGGAGGAGAGTGACTTGGTTCTATTGGGTATGGCATGATCCATGCATTTGTGTAAGTGTTCGTACAGTGCACTGGTGTATGATTCAACGGTCATGCAAATATTCTGCATTTGCATGGGTGCCATGAAGTTAGCCACCTCTGTTTTTAGGAGCCCAAAGTTGGCTTTGGAGAAGATTTTCATGGTGGTTACCTTTGTGGGGGGGGGGGGTGGATTTCCAAGGTGATTAGTTTTTGGTCAGATCTAACCAGGGAGCAGATGACTATTGGTGTAGAGCAATGGTCATCCATGTTAGTAATGACCATGTCAAGGATGGTGCTACCTTTGGTGGGAGTAAGAACAAGCTGGTCCAGGGCATTGGAATTAATGAATTCCAGGAAACGCTGGGCAAGTGTATTGGTACATGAGTAGTTTCCCAGTTAATTGAGGGGTAGTTGAAGTCACCCAGTATGACAGTGTTAGGATGGACCCTAATATTCTCCAGGGTGCTTAGGAATGTGGAGTGTGAGTCTTGGGACATGGTTGGGGACCTATAGCAGTCTACAACCTGAATCGCTCTCTTACCCAATGTTAGCTGCACCTGAAGTATGCAGGTCTGAATACAGGTACATGCATTAGTCTGAATGAAAGAAACTCTGAAACTGAAATGCATGTCATTATTTAGTGACGACATTCCTCATAAAATTTTGTTTTTTTTTTCCAAGTCACTGAGGAACGTCACTAAATAATGACAGGCATTTCAGTATTAGAGTTTCTTTCCTTCAGACAATATATTCATATTTTTTTAAATAAAAGATCAAGAGTTACTTACGAGACCACAGAAAATAGAAGAAAAATCAGCTAAGTTCTACAAACTAAAAGATACTTCATTTTTTTGTATTCCTGTCTTTCTCTTACCTCTAAACTGTTGGGAGGTTATACTTTTCATTTTCTTGCAAAAATAAATAGCAAAAATAAATAGCAATGTAGCTTGTCCTTTCTCCATTGCTTACCAGTCATGTACTGCATAAGCCTGGGAATGCAAGTCCCATAAGCATGCACAGTACATCATCAAAGAGCAAAATCAAGAAACAACGAGGAAGGACACCATGGCACCACTATACACTGACATTATTTAAGAAAAGTAATTCATTTATTTCTTAAATAATGTCACTGTATAATAGCAATAACTGACTCAGTGGTGTGGTATAGTGAAGATCTACCCACGGTTTGCTTTGTTTAATCACTCGGGCTTCACCCTCCTGATTAAACCACACCAGCCATAGGTAAATCTTAAATATACCACACCCACATCATTGATTACTGCTATAATATTTCCTAGCAGGAAGATTTGTCTTTTGTAAGTATCACTGTTCTTAGCTGGTACACAAGTATTGAACATTAATATGGTTTGGAATTTGTATTGTTTGTCTTGGGGGATGCTCCTTGCACACATCTGATTTTGAAAATACTGGAATATAGTTTATTCTATAACTTTATAACTGATCAACTTTATTATCAAATAAAAGGTACAGCCATGGGCACCACTATACCTCTGCATATGCTAATTTAATGATGATATATTTGAAATATGCATTTGTGCACATGATTTTTACAAAAAAAATATGTTGTGGGCCTTTTTATATGCATACATAATGTACTTGTGTGCAAAGGACACACACAAGGGCAACAAATATTTACTTTTTATGAGTCATTGCTAAATAAAATGGTTTAGACTTTAAATATTAATTTTCTGATTAAAGTGATTAGTTTTTTTATGTTCCTTTGTGTGGTAGTACAGATGGTAGTATTGCCAAGTTATATCATAAGTCTGTCTTCATCTTTTTTAATAATACCGGTTCCAATCCATACCATAATATAAGATCTTTAAAAGATGGTGAATAATTGCATGCTAAAAATTATGCAGTACAGAGTGATTTCCAAAATTAGGCATACAATATAATTTTAATGTTTCCGTCAAAGGTTAACATGAGTTAAGCTTACTGGAAAGTATATGGGATAAATAAACAAATATGAGATACTGAGGAAACCTTACTACAGTCATGAAAAAGATGGAGAGGACAGTAGTGCAAACAAGTAAGTTTATATCCTGGAATTTGCTGTTGTAAATAATAAGAATATGGAATTTTTTAAGAAAGCCTGGCAGACATTTGGTGACGGCATTACAATTTGAAATTTATATTTAATAACTTTCCAACTGTTTTAAAACAAGAGGTGTAGAAGTATTTCAGACTGAGGGGAATGGTGTGTTTACAAAATCTCAGTCTGATACTAGTTTAAAATGTGGTTATTGTCCACAGAGGTACTGTCCCCTTTGGTAATCCTAATATTTGTTCTTGTATGACTTCTGAGATTGATGCTATGCTATGCAAAAGCCACAACCTAAACCCTTTCACCAGAAGTAGGTATTATACTCCATTTTCACAGCAGATCAGTTCAACACCTCTCCTCTGCCCATTTAAGTCTGGGATAACAAACCTGTTTGGAGAGTTTCAATCCGAGTCACATCCTTTACACCTGTTTCTGTATGCCAAAATGAGCCTTAAGTTCGGTGATGCCTAACACTGACAACAAAGTACAGCAACCAAAGAAAGAAATGGATGGAAATCTCTTGCATGTGAACAAACCACTAGTGTCTTAGACTTTCCTAACAAGTTAGCAACAGCAGTCCTGTCAGACTGTTAGAAATTACCAGTGCAAAATTTAAACTAAGGTCTTAGGAATCAATCAGCACTTCACCATTTATCTAATTTCACCAGTACAAAAATATGGGAAGTATAACCGTAGGAATAAATTAATGAAATATATGTATATTGTTAAACATTTGTTTAGGTTGTTCCAGAAATACTGAGGTAATTCAGATGCCTTCTTGGTTAAAAGTATTAAAAAAATAGAGGTATACAGTGATGCAACCAACTTAGAAAAGCACTTGAATACATTTTAGCATAACTACCTGATTTCTTTTGAAGATTTGTTTGCCCAGTTCTGCATTAGTAAGGTATTTTAAAGATTTTTGCTTCCTACCTAGCAAATATTTGAAATGTTTAATTCCATTGCTGGGCTTGAAAAACTATTCCTCACATTAAACAGTCAATTATAAGTAGAAAGCATTTCATTTTTAACATTTTTGAACTTGAAGCACTCAAGAACAATTATCTTCTAAAGACTCTAAATACCACAAAACCTTACATAATATTTGGGACACGTGTTATTATTACAGTACTTCAGTTTCTTTGAAGTTTTTAATGACACAGAAGAATGCAAACTGATATGATGCTGTGTATGGAGGTCAATAACTTGGTACGACTTTCGCATTTTGAAAGTGTGCAGATGAAAACAGATAGTTGACAATGTATCAGGCTTTGAAGTGGATGGCATTTTTAGCAGGGTAATAATGGGACTCTGCCACAGAATGCTGAACAAATCAAAATAATAAAAGCAACTATGATTACTGCAGAGCTCATGTATACACTGGGGAGGGTACTCATCTCAAAAATCACCCTCCAACAAGTGATTCATCTATGTGCATTACTAAAAGTAGGGAAATGGGAGGACTTTAGACTATTAACAGCTGTTATCTTCCATGTCTTGATTTACTTCAAGGCCATTTCCCCCCTTTTATGATGATTATATGTGTTTATTACAGTGTTAGTCACATGTAGAAAATAAACACCTCTGCCAAGTCTCAAACCTGGGCCCCTCTCATCTATAGCACACCGCATTAGCCCACCATACTACGCAGGGAAATCCTTGTGGCCATGAACAGCCCACTCAAAAATACTGGAAGCCGATAGTATTGTCTGAAATTATGAGGTTACGGCTGCTGTGTCAGACAAGGAATACGAGACTCAATGCAAATGCAAGCCTGCTAACACCCAGCAGATGCACAGGGGTATGCGCAGCACCCATACGATCTTGAAGGCAGTCTGTGAGCATGTTCAAATAAATAGAAATAGTCCCGTCTTCACTGCCAAAGGCAATCCAAATGGCAGTCACAGGCAGGTGTTTAAAGTTGTACATATCCAAAGGTTCCTGAGTTCATAATTGCATTATTAACGAGATACATATCAGTCCCTCCTCCCTCCTTCCTTAGTCCTGAGTAACTTAAAAGCTAGGACAGTGAACTTTCACTGGCAGAAACAAAATGACTAAAGGCTGAAAACTTAGGCACCATAGAATACCTAAACAAATGCTAGAGAAATAAATTTAGCAAAGGAGATGGAAGTAAAGGAAACAGGACTGTTGCAGCATCATAAGAATCCAGAATTTCTGTATTAATGTTTAGTTCCTTTCATACAACTAGGAAGGCCAAATGGCATCCTATGCAATCTCCAGACTGGCAACCTCCTTAACATCAAGTTGAGAACCAAAATAATGGGGGTGTCCTTCAAAGCTGAGGAACAAAAAAAAAATGTGCTGATTCTTTTTTAAAATGCTTTAAGTCTAATAATTATAAACTAAAGCTAACTTGCCTAGCAAGTACATTTTTAAAAGACAAATGTCCTACTCTTATTAAAATAAATATTTGTCTATCATCTCTGCAGCAGCCAACCAAGGCCTCTGGTTTTGCATTTTTTCTCCAAATTATAAAAAAAAATGTTACTCTTTGAAGACTGTTTTGCAAAACTGGTGATTGCAGGAGTATTGGATGGGGAAAGGCCTGGCAGAGCTCTTTCAGGAACAGGTCCTACATCACTGAAGGGAAGGTGCCTCAGAAGCAAAAGGAAGGCATGGGTACTTGTAAACGACACCAGGAGAGGAAGTGGACGTAACATAGCAGAAGAAGAAGAATCGAGTGCAACTCTAAGCAGAGATAAGGAAGTACTGCTAGCAGTGCTACAAGTCTGGGAATAAGGGAGCTAAAAGAAATGTTTCACAAGTGGACTGTAGATATTGGTGATGGCACACGAAGATGCCCTGGAAAAGATAGATGAAGAAAATATGAAAACAGTGTGGCCTGCATAAAGGAAGGCATCAAATGCATGGTAAAACAGGAAGAATCCTATCCCATGAAGGGGACAAGGGAGTGAACTGTGAAAGAACTTGGATAAATGCTCTTAAGCTAGCGGAAGGGGAGAGTGATGGTGAAAAATTAATTTTCAAGGTGCTAATCAGGGTGCTGTTACTGTGATGCATCCGAAGTCTCTTAAAACACAAAGTCTTGCTGGCTGGATTCTGTTGAAATCAAAGTCTAGTTATCACAGTCTGTTACCCACAGAAACTTGTAGAGTGTACACTGATGCAGCACAAAAACTCTGAGCAGTAACCAATAAAAACCTTTATAACAAATCACACAAACTACTGTTACAGTTTTAGTTGCTGTTCTACTTTACTTCTCAAACAGCATGGATGACGTGAGAGATACAATACAAAAAATATCTCTAACAATGTTATCTGCTATAGTCTCCTTATACTGTTCTAGTCACACAGTTCAAATCCTGTTTTTCTCTTGGTATTCTGTTTTGGACTTTGTATGAGAAGATCTGTTTGTTGGTGTTTGCAGAAAAATATGTCCTGCTCTTGCTGTGGTACTCACTGAATAGCCCTCATGTACATGAGGGATGAAACTTGCTTTTGTGCCTCTGCCCATTGATTGTGTGGCAGCAGGTCTGGCATACCTTTTGTCTTTGGAAGGGTGTGAAAGTGGAACCTGTAGCCCTGAGACACTATATTCAAGACCCATTTGTCCTGGGTGATCATGTGCCAATTTTGTGAAAAAAGTGCTAGTTTTCCCCCTAAGGGGTCTGCCAAAAGATAAGTGTTTGGTATTGACAGTGGAAAGTCATTGGGACTGTTTCCTATATCGCTGTGATTTGTCTTCTCCGCTTTTGGAGGTAGAAGCACCCTGTTGTTTAGGCCTGTATGAGCCTTGGGGCTGGGATCTGCCTCTAGGGCGCCTGTATCTGCCTCTTTGTGGCCTGTCTGACACTGGAAAGGACCAATTCTTAGAAGGCCAGTTCCTGCTAAATCTGGGTGGCTGTACCTGTAAGAAATCCTTAACTGTCTGCATAGATTTTGCTTTATCCTCCATTTTCTTTAACACCTCTTCTGCCTTAACACCAAACAAAGTATCATGCTGTAATGGAGCATCCAATAATTTTGCTTTAACATGATCAGGCAGATTCTGTTCCTTTAACCAAGCATGCCTTCTAATGATAGAACCCATAACAGCGGCCCTGCAAGAGGCCTCCAGTGAATCAAAACCACATTGCAAAGTATGCTTTCCCACTTGTTCAGCTGCATGCAATAAATCCTGCATTTCCTTGTTTTCAGAACATTCAGAATTTGTCAACATTTTCTGTTTTAGCAGTGACATTAAGTATTGCTGATGTTTAAGCATATGAAACTAACAATTTAAAGCCCTTACAGCCAAGGTAGCAGAAGTGTAAACTTTTTTTCCCCCATCTGTCCAGTGCCCTAGAATCCCTATCAGAGGGGACAGGGTTTTTTTGCAGTGGAAGCCTTGACCCCTTTGGGACCCTGAGATATAGTTTCTGGGTCGGCAGCAGGGTTTTTATATAGAAATTTATGAGAATTTGGAACCCTGGAGTATCTGTCTGGCTTAACAGGTGTGGGAGGTAAAGAGTGAGGAGACAGGCCGGACTCTGAAAATACATAATCTACAATGTCTAGAACAGGTGGAATAGCAAGAGGTCTGTGCTGAGGTAGTAAAAGAAAGTCTCTGAGCCTTTTCTTAGATTCTGAGTAATCTTAGCTCTCCCAGTGAAAGTGCTCCCTCATGGTATGCAGGGTTTCCCCAAAAGAATAATCCTCAGGAGGAGACGCTGAAGGACTAGATTCTTCAGCATCAGAATCCCTCATAGGGAGGAAGAGAGTATCCCTGTTCAGAAGAGGAGTCAGAGGAAATGGAAACCTGATCTGAAGAATCATATTCTGTCTCTTGCCTAGGCCTCTTATCAGGAGGGGGATGGGAACCCCTGATCAAAGTAATTAGGTCTTCGGCCATTTAAGCATCTGTTTCTTAGGCATGGAAGTCTGTCCAGGAGAATGCTGCACTTGTTTCTTTGTCTTTAGAGCTGTTTTAGTCTTTGCCTTTGAAGCTGAAGTTGGCTTTACATATCACTGTGTAGGTTTGAAAACACCCTCAGAAGCCGATGCCTGCTCAGCGGCTCCGGACCCATCTGAAGGAATAGATTCCGAGTGTCCAATACCTTGAGTATCCAGAGGCCTAGTTGGCTCCATGTGGGAGTCAGAAGCGGCCTGTGGCTCTGAGGTAGCGGGCGTCAGGGGCTGCAAAAGTGCCTCACTGAGAACTGGCGACTGGCCTAGCGGAAGCCTCATCGTCGGTTTTGGACCTAGGATGCCTGTCTTTTTCCTTTTCCTTGCGCTTTTTATAAACTCCGGTTGTTGGCTGTTCCAACGGCATTATATAATTAAATCTTCGGCCAAAGTAATGAAAGGCAAAATCGTACCAATGCTTAATAGTGCGTTGGTTAAATCTAGCACAAAACCGACAGCTAGCAACGGCGTGGTCAGGGCCTAGGCAAGGAATACAGTAAGAATGAAAATCCTTATGAGGTATTTGCTTCCCACAAGAAATACAATTGTTAACTTTTTCTGACATCGGCTGGAGCAAGAAAAAGTTTCAATGGGGTACTTAGCTTTAATGAAGACTTTGGATCTGAAATTCGATTTTGAAAATCTCAGGAATCAGCCGACCGGCACTTGCAAACTGCTTTTGCTTTGGTGCAAGAAAGACTGAAGAAAATGGCGTTGGCTGCATCTTTTATACCCCTGGTGCACTGGTGTCAGGGAAGAGGCGACAGCAACCAACGCTGGACCAGGACTTTGGAATTCAGGCCGACTGCAGGTAGCCTGCCAGCAGGATAACCCAAGTGTAATGACTGCAACAGTGAAACACGATGAACATCATGCAGTCGACGCCATTACATCAGTTTTTCTTTCCACAGATGTCTGGAGCCCCCAAAATAGGAAGCAATTACATGGTCTGTAACACCTCCAGCAAAAAGCAAATACCAATGATATAAGATAAGCCAAACAAAACAGATAGGTAGAAGTAAAGAGAAGTCAGGGGGCTGGAGGGGGGGGTAACCAGGACTGCAACAGTGAATACATTTGAATATCTACATTTATGGTAAGTGTACACAACTGTACTATGTTCTTCGTGTTTCACTGTTGCAGTCATCACATTTGGGATGATTCCCAAAGCTGAGGATGGATGGAGGTTGCTAAGAAGCATTAGGGCGGGCAATCAGGCCCTGTAAGACCGCTGTGACAAATCCAGCTCTGGATTTAGAAAAGACAGGTAAGTGGTAATGCTTGGTGAAAGTGTGTACAGAGCTTCAGGTTGCAGCTTCCAAGATGTCCTTGGTAGACACTCCCCTGAGAAAAGCTGTAGAGATAGCTGTAGCTCTAGTGGAATGTGTTCTGATCCTCAGTGGGGTAGGTTTCCCCATGGTCTTTGCAGCAGAAATGGATGCAGTGTGCTATCCATTTAGAAATGGTCTGCTTTGAAATGGCCTTGCCCTCTGCCCCTGCTGCAAAGCTGGCTAGCAGCTGGTCAGATTTTCTGAAAGGCTTAGTCCTGTCCAGATAGAACCTAAGCTGCCTGTGCATGTCCAGGGAGTGCAGGATCCTTTCCCTTTTATTTTGAGGATTAAAAAACGTTGGCAAATGAATGGATTGGTTTAAAGCCATACTAGATACCACCTTGGGCATAAATGTAGGGTTGGTTCTGAGGGAAACCCTGTCCGCATGGAAGATAATGAAGGGTTCACAGCCATAAGGGCCTGCAATTCAGGCACTCTTCTTGCTAAAGTGATGGCTAGAAGTAAAGCTGTTTTCCATGAGAGGAATTGTAACTCTGCTGTAGCAGCAGGTTCAAAGGGCTGAAACGTGAGCTTTTCTAATACAAAGTTAAGGTCCCAGGCTGGAGTGAGAGCTCTCATGGGGGGGGGGGGTCTTATTTTATTTATTTTTATTTTATTTTACATTTGTTAACCAGGATAGTCCGACTGGATATATGTCCATTTTCAGCAGAGGCCCGGGGAGAAAAGCTCCAAACAGTAACAAAAATATCATTACATATCACATGTCATAGATAGCATAATAGAATATTTACAGAGAACATAGAGACAAACCATACAGAAATTACATATAGAATTTTTTTTTACATTAAATCGATGAACAACCATTTTTATTAGTTTCTTATGAACAGTTGTTCAGAGTAGATAAATCTGAAAGTTGCAGTACAAGATAGGTTACATAGTAGCTGTACACAATCTGGAAAAAAGATTAGCCAGGCTTGATACAATAACATGCCCATTTTGATCCCAGATATTGTTTGAGCTTAGTTTTGAACTGACCTAGAGAAGAGAGTGAGGTAATCTCAGGAGGTAGAAAATTCCATGATCTGCCTATAGAGTTTGTAAAGAGAAAGTCGGCGGCTAGGTTATTAGTTTTACATGTATGGATAAGGAGTCTGTTGGAAGAATGCAATGGTCTAGGGTTGTTATACAGGGTGACCAGATTTTTGAGTGCAGGGGTGTTTTCAGGGTTGTTCATTCAGTCTGATACTAGTTTAAAATGTGGTTATTGTCCACAGAGGTACTGTCCCCTTTGGTAATCCTAATATTTGTTCTTGTATGACTTCTGAGATTGATGCTATGCTATGCAAAAGCCACAACCTAAACCCTTTCACCAGAAGTAGGTATTATACTCCATTTTCACAGCAGATCAGTTCAACACCTCTCCTCTGCCCATTTAAGTCTGGGATAACAAACCTGTTTGGAGAGTTTCAATCCGAGTCACATCCTTTACACCTGTTTCTGTATGCCAAAATGAGCCTTAGGTTCGGTGATGCCTAACACTGACAACAAAGTACAGCAACCAAAGAAAGAAATGGATGGAAATCTCTTGCATGTGAACAAACCACTAGTGTCTTAGACTTTCCTAACAAGTTAGCAACAGCAGTCCTGTCAGACTGTTAGAAATTACCAGTGCAAAATTTAAACTAAGGTCTTAGGAATCAATCAGCACTTCACCATTTATCTAATTTCACCAGTACAAAAATATGGGAAGTATAACAGAATAAATTAATGAAATATATGTATATTGTTAAACATTTGTTTAGGTTGTTCCAGAAATACTGAGGTAATTCAGATGCCTTCTTGGTTAAAAGTATTAAAAAAATAGAGGTATACAGTGATGCAACCAACTTAGAAAAGCACTTGAATACATTTTAGCATAACTACCTGATTTCTTTTGAAGATTTGTTTGCCCAGTTCTGCATTAGTAAGGTATTTTAAAGATTTTTGCTTCCTACCTAGCAAATATTTGAAATGTTTAATTCCATTGCTGGGCTTGAAAAACTATTCCTCACATTAAACAGTCAATTATAAGTAGAAAGCATTTCATTTTTAACATTTTTGAACTTGAAGCACTCAAGAACAATTATCTTCTAAAGACTCTAAATACCACAAAACCTTACATAATATTTGGGACACGTGTTATTATTACAGTACTTCAGTTTCTTTGAAGTTTTTAATGACACAGAAGAATGCAAACTGATATGATGCTGTGTATGGAGGTCAATAACTTGGTACGACTTTCGCATTTTGAAAGTGTGCAGATGAAAACAGATAGTTGACAATGTATCAGGCTTTGAAGTGGATGGCATTTTTAGCAGGGTAATAATGGGACTCTGCCACAGAATGCTGAACAAATCAAAATAATAAAAGCAACTATGATTACTGCAGAGCTCATGTATACACTGGGGAGGGTACTCATCTCAAAAATCACCCTCCAACAAGTGATTCATCTATGTGCATTACTAAAAGTAGGGAAATGGGAGGACTTTAGACTATTAACAGCTGTTATCTTCCATGTCTTGATTTACTTCAAGGCCATTTCCCCCCTTTTATGATGATTATATGTGTTTATTACAGTGTTAGTCACATGTAGAAAATAAACACCTCTGCCAAGTCTCAAACCTGGGCCCCTCTCATCTATAGCACACCGCATTAGCCCACCATACCTGGGGAAATCCTTGTGGCCATGAACAGCCCACTCAAAAATACTGGAAGCCGATAGTATTGTCTGAAATTATGAGGTTACGGCTGCTGTGTCAGACAAGGAATCTGAGACTCAATGCAAATGCAAGCCTGCTAACACCCAGCAGATGCACAGGGGTATCGCACCATACGATCTTGAAGGCAGTCTGTGAGCATGTTCAAATAAATAGAAATAGTCCGTCTTCACTGCCAAAGGCAATCCAAATGGCAGTCACAGGCAGGTGTTTAAAGTTGTACATATCCAAAGGTTCCTGAGTTCATAATTGCATTATTAACGAGATACATATCAGTCCCTCCTCCCTCCTTCCTTAGTCCTGAGTAACTTAAAAGCTAGGACAGTGAACTTTCACTGGCAGAAACAAAATGACTAAAGGCTGAAAACTTAGGCACCATAGAATACCTAAACAAATGCTAGAGAAATAAATTTAGCAAAGGAGATGGAAGTAAAGGAAACAGGACTGTTGCAGCATCATAAGAATCCAGAATTTCTGTATTAATGTTTAGTTCCTTTCATACAACTAGGAAGGCCAAATGGCATCCTATGCAATCTCCAGACTGGCAACCTCCTTAACATCAAGTTGAGAACCAAAATAATGGGGGTGTCCTTCAAAGCTGAGGAACAAAAAAAAAATGTGCTGATTCTTTTTTAAAATGCTTTAAGTCTAATAATTATAAACTAAAGCTAACTTGCCTAGCAAGTACATTTTTAAAAGACAAATGTCCTACTCTTATTAAAATAAATATTTGTCTATCATCTCTGCAGCAGCCAACCAAGGCCTCTGGTTTTGCATTTTTTCTCCAAATTATAAAAAAAAATGTTACTCTTTGAAGACTGTTTTGCAAAACTGGTGATTGCAGGAGTATTGGATGGGGAAAGGCCTGGCAGAGCTCTTTCAGGAACAGGTCCTACATCACTGAAGGGAAGGTGCCTCAGAAGCAAAAGGAAGGCATGGGTACTTGTAAACGACACCAGGAGAGGAAGTGGACGTAACATAGCAGAAGAAGAAGAATCGAGTGCAACTCTAAGCAGAGATAAGGAAGTACTGCTAGCAGTGCTACAAGTCTGGGAATAAGGGAGCTAAAAGAAATGTTTCACAAGTGGACTGTAGATATTGGTGATGGCACACGAAGATGCCCTGGAAAAGATAGATGAAGAAAATATGAAAACAGTGTGGCCTGCATAAAGGAAGGCATCAAATGCATGGTAAAACAGGAAGAATCCTATCCCATGAAGGGGACAAGGGAGTGAACTGTGAAAGAACTTGGATAAATGCTCTTAAGCTAGCGGAAGGGGAGAGTGATGGTGAAAAATTAATTTTCAAGGTGCTAATCAGGGTGCTGTTACTGTGATGCATCCGAAGTCTTCTTAAAACACAAAGTCTTGCTGGCTGGATTCTGTTGAAATCAAAGTCTAGTTATCACAGTCTGTTACCCACAGAAACTTGTAGAGTGTACACTGATGCAGCACAAAAACTCTGAGCAGTAACCAATAAAAAACCTTTTATAACAAATCACACAAACTACTGTTACAGTTTTAGTTGCTGTTCTACTTTACTTCTCAAACAGCATGGATGACGTGAGAGATACAATACAAAAAATATCTCTAACAATGTTATCTGCTATAGTCTCCTTATACTGTTCTAGTCACACAGTTCAAATCCTGTTTTTCTCTTGGTATTCTGTTTTGGACTTTGTATGAGAAGATCTGTTTGTTGGTGTTTGCAGAAAAATATGTCCTGCTCTTGCTGTGGTACTCACTGAATAGCCCTCATGTACATGAGGGATGAAACTTGCTTTTGTGCCTCTGCCCATTGATTGTGTGGCAGCAGGTCTGGCATACCTTTTGTCTTTGGAAGGGTGTGAAAGTGGAACCTGTAGCCCTGAGACACTATATTCAAGACCCATTTGTCCTGGGTGATCATGTGCCAATTTTGTGAAAAAAGTGCTAGTTTTCCCCCTAAGGGGGCTGCCAAACGATAAGCGCTTGGTATTGACAGTGGAAAGTCATTGGGACTGTTTCCTATATGGCTGTGATTTGTCTTCTCCGCTTTTGGAGGTAGAAGCACCCCGTTGTTTAGGCCTGTATGAGCCTTGGGGCTGGGATCTGCCTCTAGGGCGCCTGTATCTGCCTCTTTGTGGCCTGTCTGACACTGGAAAGGACCAATTCTTAGAAGGCCAATTCCTGCTAAATCTGGGTGGCTGTACCTGTAAGAAATCCTTAACTGTCTGCATAGATTTTGCTTTATCCTCCATTTTCTTTAACACCTCTTCTGCCTTAACACCAAACAAAGTATCATGCTGTAATGGAGCATCCAATAATTTTGCTTTAACATGATCAGGCAGATTCTGTTCCTTTAACCAAGCATGCCTTCTAATGACAGAACCCATAACAGCGGCCCTGCAAGAGGCCTCCAGTGAATCAAAACCACATTGCAAAGTATGCTTTCCCACTTGTTCAGCTGCATGCAATAAATCCTGCATTTCCTTGTTTTCAGAACATTCAGAATTTGTCAACATTTTCTGTTTTAGCAGTGACATTAAGTATTGCTGATGTTTAAGCATATGAAACTGACAATTTAAAGCCCTTACAGCCAAGGTAGCAGAAGTGTAAACTTTTTCCCCATCTGTCCAGTGCCCTAGAATCCCTATCAGAGGGGACAGGGTTTTTTTGCAGTGGAAGCCTTGACCCCTTTGGGACCCTGAGATATAGTTTCTGGGTCAGCAGGGTTTTTATATAGAAATTTATGAGAATTTGGAACCCTGGAGTATCTGTCTGGCTTAACAGGTGTAGGAGGTAAAGAGTGAGGAGGCAGGCCGGACTCTGAAAATACATAATCTACAATGTCTAGAACAGGTGGAATAGCAAGAGGTCTGTGCTGAGGTGGTAAAAGAAAGTCTCTGAGCCTTTTCTTAGATTCTGAGTAATCTTAGCTCTCCCAGTGAAAGTGCTCCCTCATGGTATGCAGGGTTTCCCCAAAAGAATAATCCTCAGGAGGAGAGGCTGAAGGACTAGATTCTTCAGCATCAGAATCCCTCATAGGGAGGAAGAGAGTATCCCTGTTCAGAAGAGGAGTCAAAGGAAATGGAAACCTGATTTGAGGAATCATATTCTGTCTCTTGCCTAGGCCTCTTATCAGGAGGGGGATGGGAACCCCTGATCAAAGTAATTAGGTCTTTGGCCATTTAAGCATCTGTTTCTTAGGCATGGAAGTCTGTCCAGGAGAATGCTGTACTTGTTTCTTTGTCTTTAGAGCTGTTTTAGTCTTTGCCTTTGAAGCTGAAGTTGGCTTTACATATCACTGTGTAGGTCTGAAAACACCCTCAGAAGCCGATGCCTGCTCAGCGGCTCCGGACCCATCTGAAGGAATAGATTCCGAGTGTCCAATACCTTGAGTATCCAGAGGCCTAGTTGGCTCCATGTGGGAGTCAGAAGCGGCCTGTGGCTCTGAGGTAGCGGGCGTCAGGGGCTGCGAAAGTGCCTCACTGAGAACTGGCGACTGGCCTAGCGGAAGCCTCGTCGTCGGTTTTGGACCTAGAATGCCTGTCTTTTTCCTTTCCCTTGCGCTTTTTATAAACTCCGGTTGTTGGCTGTTCCAACGGCATTATATAATTAAATCTTCGGCCAAAGTAATGAAAGGCAAAATCGTACCAACGCTTAATAGTGTGTTGGTTAAATCTAGCACAAAACCGACAGCTAGCAACATCGTGGTCAGGGCCTAGGCAAGGAATACAGTAAGAATGAAAATCCTTATGAGGTATTTGCTTCCCACAAGAAATACAATTGTTAACTTTTTCTGACATCGGCTGGAGCAAGAAAAAAGTTTCCCCAATGGGGTACTTAGCTTTAATGAAGACTTTGGATCTGAAATTCGATTTTGAAAATCTCAGGAATCAGCCGACCGGCACTTGCAAACTGCTTTTGCTTTGGGCACCGCGCGGCAAGAATGACTGAAGAAAATGGCGTTGGCTGCATCTTTTATACCCCTGGTGCACTGGTGTCAGGGAAGAGGCGACAGCAACCAACGCTGGACCAGGACTTTGGAATTCAGGCCGACTGCAGGTAGCCTGCCAGCAGGATAACCCAAGTGTAATGACTGCAACAGTGAAACACGATGAACATCATGCAGTCGACGCCATTACATCAGTTTTTCTTTCCACAGATGTCTGGAGCCCCCAAAATAGGAAGCAATTACATGGTCTGTAACACCTCCAGCAAAAAGCAAATACCAATAATATAAGATAAGCCAAACAAAACAGATAGGTAGAAGTAAACAGAAGTCAGGGGGCTGGAGGGGGGTAACCAGGACTGCAACAGTGAATACATTTGAACATCTACATTTATGGTAAGTGTACACAACTGTACTATGTTCTTCGTGTTTCACTGTTGCAGTCATCACATTTGGGATGATTCCCAAAGCTGAGGATGGATGGAGGTTGATAAGAAGCATTAGGGTGGGCAATCAGGCCCTGTAAGACCGCTGTGACAAATCCAGCTCTGGATTTAGAAAAGACAGGTAAGTGGTAATGCTTGGTGAAAGTGTGTACAGAGCTTCAGGTTGCAGCTTCCAAGATGTCCTTGGTAGACACTCCCCTGAGAAAAGCTGTAGAGATAGCTGTAGCTCTAGTGGAATGTGTTTTGATCCTCAGTGGGGTAGGTTTCCCATGGTCTTTGCAGCAGTAATGGATGCAGTGTGCTATCCATTTAGAAATGGTCTGCTTTGAAATGGCCTTGCCCTCTGCCCCTGCTGCAAAGCTGACTAGCAGCTGGTCAGATTTTCTGAAAGGTATAGTCCTGTCCAGATAGAACCTAAGCTGCCTGTGCATGTCCAGGGAGTGCAGGATCCTTTCCCTTTTATTTTGAGGATTAAAAAAACGTTGGCAAATGAATGGATTGGTTTAAAGCCACACTAGATACCACCTTGGGCATAAATGTAGGGTTAGTTCTGAGGGAAACCCTGTCCGCATGGAAGATAATGAAGGGTTCCACAGTCATAAGGGCCTGCAATTCAGGCACTCTTCTTGCTGAAGTGATGGCTAGAAGTAAAGCTGTTTTCCATGAGAGGAACTGTAACTCTGCTGTAGCAGCAGGTTCAAAGGGCTGAAACATGAGCTTTTCTAATACAAAGTTAAGGTCCCAGGCTGGAGTGGGAGCTCTCATGGGGGTCTTATTTTATTTATTTTTATTTTATTTTACATTTGTTAACCAGGATAGTCCGACTGGATATATGTCCATTTTCAACAGAGGCCCGGGGAGAAAAGCTCCAAACAGTAACAAAAATATCATTACATATCACATGTCATAGATAGCATAATAGAATATTTACAGAGAACATAGAGACAAACCATACAGAAATTACATATAGATTTTTTTTTTTACATTAAATCGATGAACGACCATTTTTATTAGTTTCTTATGAACAGTTGTTCAGAGTAGATAAATCTGAAAGTTGCAGTACAAGATAGGTTACATAGTAGCTGTACACAATCTGGAAACAAGATTAGCCAGGCTTGATACAATAACATGCCCATTTTGATCCCAGATATTGTTTGAGCTTAGTTTTGAACTGACCTAGAGAAGAGAGTGAGGTAATCTCAGAAGGTAGAAAATTCCATGATCTGCCTACAGAGTTTGTAAAGAGACAGTCGACGGCTAGGTTATTAGTTTTACATGTATGGATAAGGAGTCTGTTGGAAGAACGCAATGGTCTAGGGTTGTTATACAGGGTGACCAGATTTTTGAGTGCAGGGGTGTTTTCAGGGTTGTTCATAATTTTGTGGGCCATAACCAATTGGTTATATAAGATTAGACTAGGTAGTTCAAGCCATCCAAGCTGAATTAGATTGATGCAATAATGTGCCCTGAAAGGCAGCCCAGTGGCAAACCTGGCGATGTGATTATAAGAGATAGTGATTTTGTTCAGGACAGTCTTGCTAGTATTACGGAGAAGAGGGGATGCATACAAGAGAGTAGAGAGAAGGTGAGATTGAGCAATGGCAACCTTGGCTGGAGGAGTCAGGAAGCTTTTTATTCTGTACAATGAACCTAGTTTTTATTATGGTTTTGATCATTTGGTTAACATGTAGGTCGAATTTTAAGTTGCTATCAATAGTGACACCTAGTAGTTTAGCATAGTGGTAAGGTGAGATTATTGTGCCATCCTTTGCTTTAATTGTAAAGTTAATGGTGCTAGACCTTTGTGTCGGTGGGAATAACAGCATTTTAGTCGTTTAAGGATTCAGCATTAGGCGACGATTGGTAAGCCATTTTTCTATTGTGTTACAGGTAGTCTGGGTCGCTAACTGTAACTCTGTAGGGGATGTTGATGAGCAAATCAGTGTAGAGTCATCTGCAGATTGGATGCAGCTGACTTTAGGTATGACAGTGTTCAAATCATTGATGAAGATGGAGAATAACAGTGGCCCTAACATAGAACCTTGTGGTACTCCCAGGGTGTTAGGTAACAGGGTAGAGAGTTTGGTCTGCCAAAGTACAGACTGTTGTCTAACATTTAGGTAGGAATTAAACCATTGAAGGGCTTTGGGATCTAGACAAAGTGATTGCAGGGTAAGGATTAATAGTTGGCAATCGACCATATCAAAAGCTTTGGACAGATCCAAAAAAAGAGCTGAAGATATATGGTTATTATTACGATTAAGGTTTATGGCATTGGAAAAGACTAGTAGGGCTGAGATAGTGCTATGGTGAGGTCTGAAGCCATGCTATCTGCCATGAGGTGCATGAACTGTTTCTGAATACATTTTTCCATTACCTTTGCTAGGGGAGAGAGCATAACTATAGGCCTATAATTGGAGAGTTCAGTAGAACTACCTCCTTTATGAAGAGGGATTACATAGAATATCTTCCTGATATCAGGAATTTTTGCTTCTACTATGGTGCGATTGATAAGTAATGACATTGGGTAGGCAATGGCATCAGCTGATTTTTGTAGGTATTCAGCCGGAAGTTGGTCAGCCGAGAGTGTGCTGGGTTTTAGTTTTTAGATTAGGGTACGGATAAGTGATGTGGCTACAGGTTGAAAGTTAAATAAGGGGAGATTTTTAGGGGTGGAACTATCTAGGCTGTGGGAGCTAAGAGGCAGTTGGCTGGCTAGGGCTTGGATTGTCTCGGTAAAGAATCGGTTAAAACTATCAGAGACTGCTTCTGGGGGTTTATCAGTAGAGGCAGCTGGGACAGGGGTAGTAGTGCAACCAGGGTGTAGTAGATTATTCAACCCTGCCCAGAACTTCTGAGGATTATTTTGATTATCTATTTGTAATTTGCAGTAGTATTGTTTTTTGTCAAGTCGTATAAGTTTTTTAGTCTCATTCCTAAGTTGCCTGTATTTAATTTCATCATGAGGGAGTTTAGTAGTTCGCCATAAAGCTCAGGCTTTATTTCTAAGATTAATTTTGAGCCTGGTCTCTTTTGAAAGCCAAGGCACAGTTTTTGCCTTAGTTCTCTTTGAGCGAGTGGGTGCGTGAAAGTCAAGAATCTCAAGGATTTTTTTGTTAAAATACAAGACTGCTTCTTCTAAGGGGAGAAGTTTTAGGATAGACCAATTACAAGACTTTAATTCTTGGTGGAATTTGGCTGAGTCAATTTTTTTTACTTCTAACATTTCTTAGTAAGGGTTGTTGGGGATTGATTACTTTGTGCTTGATTATATATGTGAGATGGTGATCACTTAGACTAACAGGGGGGGGTGCCAAATGTATACAGGTTAGGGTGACAATTAATGAGTACCCAATCGAGTATACTTTCTTTATGGTTGGGTTTGCCTGTCCTAGTACGGATGTTGATAACTTGCATAAATGAGTGCAGGTTAATATGGGTTGTAGGGGATTCTTAAGAACAGGTGGCCCAATCTATATTAAAGTCTCCGAGAAGTAAGGTTTCTTGAGGGTAGTGACTAGATATCCAGTGTAAGGTATCTTCAAGTGTAGCTATATTATTACCTGGGGGAATGTACATGCAGATGATATAAATGCATTTACTTTTGTTGTGTTGCAGTTTGGTGGCTAGAATCTCTAAGTTGTTAATCTGAGGTGGTTGTATGACATCTGTGGTTACAATCAACTCAGATTTGTAGAGTAATGGCTACCCCACCCCCCTTTCTGGAAGCACGGTCCAACCTGTGTATGTTATACCCAGGGAGTAGTACTTCATTATCAGTAGTGGTAGGCTTTAACCATGTCTCGGATAGACAGAGAATCTCAGGGAAGAGATCAGCAAGGAGTGCATGAAGTTCATGCACCTTTCTATTGATGCTTCTGATGTTTCTGGTAGAGGGAGAGTACATGCCTGAGTTGGCAGGGCCAGGGTTAGGGTGTATATCCCCATCAAGTAATAGGCTAAGTCTAAGCTTGGAGGTAAGTTTCAGGAATTTATCTACAAGTTTATAGTAATGTTTGATTCTAGGGCTAATTTGCCTGGTGTTAGTGTGTAGGGAGTGACAGCATGATGTTAGATATGTCCTGGTACTATGGATATGATAAAAGGTGGGATGTTACATTTTTTGCTCCTCTCAGGAACTGTCTGAGCAGAGGATGCGAGAAGAAGGGTGGCTCGCTCAGTGTTATAATGAGCTGAAATGGCAGAGGCATGACATCTTAATTGAAGAGAAGGATAGGCCTTTGTGGAGCATTTCTGTTAAGTAATCTAGTATATGAGGTAAGCTGGGCACAGTTGTGTCCATTCCCTGAGACTGGCTCCAGGAACAGTATCTTTTCCACTTTTCCAAAATAGGATTTTCCAGTACTAGGCCTCCTTGCCTCCAGAATGACATCCAGCACCTGCTGACTGAGAGTTGCTGGTGATGAGTTCACGGGATGAGCCAGGCAGCGAGGTTCAGGGTCTGGAGCTGGGGGTGCAAAATCTGGCCCTTCTGCTGGGACAGCAGGGAAGGGGTCTGAGCTAGGTGCCAAGGTGGCACTACTGTCAGACTGCGCAAAAGAGGGTACCAGTGCTGGCATGGCCAGTCTGGTGCAATCAGGACTGTCCTTGGCTTGTCCTGTTTGATCTTTAGTAGGACCTTTGAGAGGAGGGGCAGAGGGGGAAAGGCATAGACTGAGAGGCTTTCCCAGGTAAAGGACAGGGCATCTACATTCCAAGCTTGGCTGTGGGGAGTGCTGGTGCAATATTTGCTCAATTGATAGTTCTGACGGGAAGCAAAGAGGTCCACCTCTGGTGCCCCCCCCCCCACCTGTCCCTCAAAAGCTTGAATATTTTGGGTTCCAGTTTCCACTCGTGGGTCCATAAGATTTCTGCTTAAGTCGTCTGCCAGTGAATTTAGTTTGCCTGGCAGGAATTGAGCTTGCAGGTGCACTTGGTTGCTCAAAGTTGTGTTCCACAGAGCCATGGCTAATTTGCAGAGTGGATAGGAATGAGTTCCCCCCTGCTTGTTTATGTACCACATAACTGTGGTGTTGTCTGTCTTTACCAATGGTTGTCCTGGAAGAATAAGGCCTTTGAAGGCTGTCAGAGCATTCTGTACAGCTAACATTTCTTTTTGACTGATATACAGGTGCATTTGCTTTGGGCTCCATTTGCCTTGAATGCATTGTCCTGCCATGTGAGCCCCCCATGCATAGTCTGATGCATCTGTTGTTAGGGTTTGGGCAGCAGGGGGATGAGTGAAAGGGAGTCCCTTGTTGTGGTAACAGGCCTCTGCCCAACAAAGGAACTCTGCTCTTAAGCAAGGAATGATAGGAATCATTGTTTCCAGGTCCTGAAAATGCTGACACAACAGACTTTTAAGTACCATTGAAGTTTCCTCACATGCAGTCTTGCATATGAAATTAGTAGAATACAAGAGGCCATGAACCCTAGGCTTTGCAGTATTTTTCTTGCAGATAGCTGGGTTTGAGTGGCCAGTAGACTGAAGCAGTTTGTCAAATAAATTTGTTTTTCTGGAGTGAGGAATGCTATATGGGAAGTTGTGTTCAAGCTTGCTCCCAGGAATACAATCTGTTGGCTGGGTACCAGATGTGATTTCTTTTCATTGATAGTGTACCCCAGTGAAGTTAGAAGTCTCTTTACAAATGTCAGGTGCTGTAGTAGCAATTCCTGACTGTCCACCTGAATCAGGCAATCGTCCAAGTATGGGTAAATTTGAATTATTCTCTGCCTGCAATATGCAATGGCTGGAGCTAGGCATTTTGTGAATACCCTGGGCACAGTAGATAAGCCAAAGGGAAGTGCAGAGAACTGATAAGCGTCTTTTAAGTCTAGGGTTGCTAGCCAGGAGTCCTTAGCTAGCACAGGAAGCAGCTGTTGGAGAGTAAGCATTTTGAATTTTGGAACCACCAAAAAGGTGTTGAGAATAGACAAATCCAGGATAGAAAACCAAGAGTTTTCTTTTCTGGGTACCAGAAACAGTCTGGAATAAAAGCCTTGTCCCCTTTGTTCTGCTGGGACAGGTTGAATAACCTTGATACTGAGAAGAGAAAGTACTTGCTTTTGGGTCTCTGCCCGCTGGTTTGGGGGGAGGTCTGGCCATCCTCCTGGGGTTGGGAGTGAGTGGAAGTGGAATCTGTATCCCTGGGAAACATTAAGACCCATCTGTCCTGGGTAATGTACACCAAGTTTTTGGCATGCAGGGCAAGTTTCCCTCCTAAATGTGCAAGTAATTGAGTAAGGCTTGGAAGAGTTAAGGATAAGTCATTGTGAGATTTTACCATAGGAGGGTGGCTTACTACTCTCTGTTTTGGAGGTGGGAGCACTCCATTGCTTAGATCTGTGCACACCCTGAGACTGTAGTCTTGGTGGTCTGCTGCCCCTGGGTTTGGACTGAGAAGGTCTGGGAGGGACTGGAAAAGACCAGTTTTTTGAAGGCCAATGCCTACTGAATCTAGGTGGCTGTACTTGTAAGAAATCTTTAACAGTTTGCATAGATTTAGCTTTTTCCTCCATCCTTTTGAGGACGTCTTCTGCTTTATTGCCAAATAGACAGTCTTGGTTTAATGGTGCATCTAGTAATTTTGCTTTGACATGGTCTGGCAAGGTTTGTTCCTTAAGCCAAGCATGCCTTCTAAGAACAGACCCAGTGACAGCAGCCCTGCAAGATGTTTCTAAGGCATCAAAACCACAATGCAAAGTATGTTTACCAACTTGGTTAGCAGAATGCATTAACTCTTGTAAATCTTTATGTTCTGCACAATCAGGAATCAACATCATTTTCTGCTTAATTAGTTCCATAATATGTTGCTGATACTTTAACATATGAAACTGGCAATTTAAAGCCCCGATGGCAAGAGTAGCAGAGGTGTATACCTTCTTACCCCATCTGTCTAAAGCCCTAGAATCCTGTCCGAAGGGGTAGGGTTTTTGGCATCATAGCCTTAATGCTTTTAGGTCCCTGGGAAATGGTCTCTGGATCCGCAGTCAGATTCTTAAAGAGGAATTTGTGGGAGTCTGGTACTCTATAGTACCGGTCAGCTTTCTTGGGAGCTGGAGGCAAAGTATCAGGGGTAAGGCTTGAATTCCAAGAAGACATCATCTACAATTTCCAGAACAGAAGGGATAGCTAGAGGCCTGTCCTGAGGCAAGTTTAAAAATTCCCTGAGTCTCTTTTTGGACTGAGAGTAGTACTGGCTCTCCCAGCGGAAATGCTCCTTACGGGTATTCAGGGTTTCACCAAAAGAAAAATCTTCTGGTGAGGAAGCAGAGGGGAATGGAATCCTCTGCATCAGAATCCTCATAGGTAGATAAGGGTATGCCCTGGTAATCAGAAGGGTCAGAGTTATCAGACTCGTGATCTGAAGAATCAGAAGGAAATTCAGTTCTTGGTCTTTTTGAGGGGGAATGCTGACTTCCCCTAATTAAAGTAATAAGGTCTTCTGCCATTCTAAGCATTTGTTTTGGTGGCAAGTGGGCCTGAGAATGTGCTTTGATTGTCTGTTTTCTAGGCACAGTGCAAACTCTAGTCCTGAGAAATTCGGTATTTCTGGTTTGAAATGAAGTCATTGGTTTAATATGAAAATTGAAAGGCCTGAATACACCCTCAGAAGCCGGTGCCTACCCAGCGGCTCCAGACCCATCCAAGGTAAGAGACATCCACAGGTTCCATATTCGAAGAAGCATCTCGTGGCATACCGGACTCTGAATGGGTCTCGGTAGAGACCTGATAATCTTTAGAAGTGGGGATCAGGAGCTGCGAAAGCACCTCACTGAGTACCGGTGGACTGGCGACTAGCTTAACAGTAGCATCGTCGGCAGTTTTGGACCTATGCGGTCTGTCTCTGTCTTTATCTTTACGTTTTTTTCAGAAGATCGGTAGTTGGATGGCTTCTAGAAGCCATTTCAGAATCCGGAGATCGAGAGTGAAAGAATTTAGCGACAAAAATAGCCCGACAACGAATAGTTTGGGCATTGAACAAGGCACAAAACCGACAGCAAGGAATGTCGTGGTCTGGGCCTAAACAGGTGATGCAGTAAGAATGAAAATCTCTGTGAGGTATTTGCCTTCTACAGGCAAGACAATTATTATTTTTCTGACATCAGTTAGAGCAAAGAAAAAATTATCCCCAACGGGGTACTTATCTTTTAGAAGACTTCAGGTCTGAAACTCTAAATATAAAAATTTCAGGAGGCAGCTGATTTGCACTTGGGAACTGCTTCTGCTTTGGGCACCGCACGGCAAGAAAGACTGATGTAATGGCGTTGGCTGCATGTTTTATACCCCTGATGACCTGATGCCATGGAAGAAGCGACAGCATCCGACGCAGAAATCCCAAGACTCTGGTATTCAGGCCGACTGACGGCTACCTGCAGGCAGTTAATCCAAATGTGTTGACTGCAACAGTGAAACATGAAGAACATCCTTAATTATGTGAAATATGAACAGCACTGCTAGTAACACAGTTCAGTGATCCATAGCTTAACATTTACAGATTTTCATGCTCATCACTTTCCTGCATATTTTGCATTTGTTGTAAAAAAAGAAAAAAAATGTGTGTCTCATGATTTTGTGTAACGTTTTTCATCTGACCTTGATAACACATTTATTTTTCTCGTAAATCACTGCAGACTTTCTCTCTCAGTAATACTACACATTAGTTTCATATGTCTTATTAATCTGGAAACATATAAACATGCAGAATATGTTTTTCTGATGTCTGTTAGGGTATTGCTTCCAGTTCACACTTGCTTGAAAGAATGTTGCAGTTCTTTTAATGGGTTGGTAATTGCATTAACTGTGCACTGATTTGTCGCAATTATAGCAGGAAGGACAGAAAAGCTACATTTGTGATGTGTTGCAAGGAATTGAGATGCTACTCATAGCCAGGAGTAAGGTTATTCGGTTGCTTGCATGTTTCACTATTTTTGTTACAAAGTAATATTATTCAACCTTGTTATACAAAATGTTATTTATATCACGAAGGGGAACAGGCGTACACTAATATATATTATGTCTTCATAACTCTCAAGTGTCCAGAAGTTTGCAGAATGTCAATATGTTTGCCGCAATATTTTGATTTGTACCTCAAAAAATGTGTGTGTAAATCAAAACATTGCTAACTTTGGTCACTGGATAATGTCCTCATCTTTAGTCCTTGTCCCTTGTCACAACCAGACTTCAGCATCTGGCACAACAATCTTGCCTTAAGATGGTGAGAGGTAAGTTACAGTAGAGCACACACCAATATGCCCTACAGAACTGTTCCTCTCCACTACTGGCATCCAATAGGAAGCATAACATAAAAATAAATGTTCATAGGTAGGTACTAGGCTATCTGCCCGAGGGCATTTATAAGCCTAGCCGGAATGTGTTGGCTTTCGCCACCCTTTCAGACTAGATTCCTGAGCCTCTGTCCAGCAGGGCCATAGAAGTGATCCCAGGAGTAAATTTACGATTTTAGTGGATTACATACAGAGGAATCCTGTTCAAATTTAAATTCCTATGCTAATGCAGGAAAATATAACTGTAAGAATGCTGTGATCTAGTATTCGACCTGTATTTCATAGTCTATTGAACACATTTTTTACATAACATGATGTCACAGTGGAAGTAGAATTTCAGAAAAAAAAAACTTCTTCAGCATGCTGTTGGAAGGACCATCACAATAACTACAGCACTTAACTACGGTACACAGATGCAAAAAAGAAATGTTACTACTTCAAAGCCACCACAACATTAAATAAATATACAGGACACTACCAAATTGTGCCAAATCACTCTAACATTAAATAAATATACAGGACACTACCAAATTGTGCCAAATCACTCTAACATTAAATAAATATACAGGACACTACCAAATTGTGCCAAATCACTCTAACATTAAATAAATATGCAGGACACTACCAAATTGTGCCACATCACTCTAACATTAAATAAATATGCAGGACACTACCAAATTGTGACACATCACTCTAACATTAAATAAATATGCAGGTCACATTTTTGGTTTCAGGAAAGAAACCAGAAACTTTGATTGGTTTGACTTGAAGTAAACTTTGATACCACTTTAGACATAAAAGAAATATTAGTTCTCAAATAAACTCTGTTCCTGTGGAAGATGAGATAGGGTTGACTCACTATAAGAGCTTGCAACTCAAAATACCCTTCTTGCAGAAGACAGAGCCATCAGTAAAACTGTTTTCTAAGTTAAGAACTTCAAGCCAGCCAGGTTAGCTGGTTCAAACAGAGCATGTGTTAGCTTCTCCAACACAAAATTAAGATCACAATAGGGAGCCACTGGTTTTCTTGGAAGTCTTTTATACAAAACCCCTTTCAAAGACATTTAAACATGAGAATGCATTGAAAGGAGAGGCTCCATGGGCAGACATGCTGAAATGGCCGATAAATGAACCTGACAGATGAGTAAGGAAGGCCATAGGACAGTAACTCACACAGACATTGTAAAACCAGAGAACAACTATCCCTAAATGGGTGCTGGTTATGCTGCTGGCACTAACTACAAAACCTTTGTCATCTGCTGATATATATGATTTGGTAGCAGCTTTTCTTGTTTTCATTAGTACCTGCTACATCCTCAGTAAAGAGGTGCCTAAAAGGAGTTAAGACCCCATCATCCAGGCAGTCAGTTTAAGCTGATTGTTTTCTTGTTTGAGTAGAGCCAGGCTGTTAGGAAGCCAGTGGTAATTGCCCCTGGCTATTTTCAAAAGAAGGGAGAACTGTGGCTGCCTGGGCCAGAAGGGAAGTCACAACAATGATCTTGGGGGATTCCTTCTGAATCTTCAGAAGTGCCCTGGACACCGCTGGAAAGGGTGGAAAAGCATACAGGAAAATTCCTGTCCAAAAAAAAGAAAAGTCATCTGTCTTCCAGGCCTTTTTTGCATGGAGTCTGGGAGCAAAATCCTGCTAGCTATTTGCTCAGAAAAAATGTCTACATGAGGAACTCCTCACAGATGTTTCAAATCTTGGAAACTAGATTAGGGGAGTCTTCTGTTTATAAGGGTCTGCCCTTCTCCTGCTCGGCTTGTCTGCCACGCATTTATACTCTGACAGAATGTAGGATGCTTGTAGAGTGAGTCTGTGCTGTGAAGCTATATCCCAAGCTAATATGGCTAGCCTGAAAAGGGGTGGTTCCCCCTTACTTGCTAATGTACCACATAGGTTCATAGGTTGGTACTGGGCTATCTGCCCAAAGGCATATATTAGCCCAGCCACATTGTGCGGTATTCACCACCCCTTTAGTAGTCCCTAGACCCTTGTACTAGCAGCTATCTATCTAGTAATGCTGTTGGTGTGATCCCCGGTGTGGACTTTCTGTTACCCATCCACTCATCAAGGTTCCTCTTGAAGAGTGATGGTGAGGAGCTCTGTCTTATGTAGATCGGGACCCTGTTCCATAGTAAGGGAAGTCTCTGCGAAGGGAATCTATTCCTCCAGCATGTTCTATTCATTGTTGTGTTGAGGTTTATATCCCTAGAGCATGTAGCTCGAGTAGATTTGGTTTTGCTAAGATGGAGCATGTTCAACAATTCTGGGTTGGACATGGCTCTGTACATTAGACAGAGATCGCCTCTGAGAAAGTGGTATGCAACAGAGAACAGTCTTAGCTTTTTCAATCATGCTGCATAGGGCAACTGTTTGAGGCCAGTAATCCTCTTGGTTAGGTACCTCTGTGGTCTCTCCAGCTGCTGGAGATGTCTAGCCAGGTACATTCCAATTGGTGCATTGTACTCAATAATGGGTCTGATGAGGGAAGAGTAGAGGGGCACCATTACATCCTTAGATCCTGATGTGAACTCTTTCGTGATCAGATGGGTCACATAGAAGGATTTTCTAACCACTTTGGCAACATGGTTATCAAAGGAAAGCTGACTATCTACTTGGGTCCCTAGATCCCTTATTTCTTCTTCAGATTTCAGGGGATTACCCCCTATGTTGTAGTTTGCAGGTACTCTGTTTTTTCCAAAGGGGATTACTACGCATTTTTTTGCATTTAGCTTGAGACCATGGCTTTGACACCATGCATCAGTCTCATTTAGGCCCTTCTGGAGGATCTCCATGTTGGCTGGAGACTCTATTATAGCACCCAGTTTGCAGTCGTCTGCAAACTTAGTCAGCCACAGCCCTTCCGTGCTTGCCTGTACTTCTGAGAAGTATATGCCAAATAGGAGGGGCCCCAGGACAGAGCCCTGAGGCACACCACTCGTTACTGGTCTGGATTCGAACATAGATCCCGCTACTCTTACTTTATGGTTATACATAGCCATGGTATTGTCTGTAATAACATGAAGAGGTCCTGGGGACCAAAGTTGATTCAGAGAGTCGAGTGGCTTGATTAGGGCAAGCATTATTTTGTAAGTATGTGCCTGCATCTGTCCTTGGTGTCCCACACACTTTGCACTTTTATCCCTCCTGAAACTGCTCCCCAAGCAAAGTCCAAGATGTCTGTGGTGACTGACTGACTGCTTTGGAACATGGAGGGAGAAGGTGAATCCTGGATTTAGGGATATCTGTTGTCTCCAACAAGTGATTTCTCTTCTGACAAACCCAAGCGCTGGGATTTAAAAAAAAAACAATGGGTATTGGAGCTGGGATGAAAGATACTTCATATACATTTATATCTTTCTCATGTGGAGTTTTACCATGGATGTCATGAGAATCATAGAAGCCATGAAATCCAAAATCCTGAGGTATTAATAGGTTCATTAGTATCTACTAGGATAACTGCCCTTGCAGACCATTTTAACCCTAGCCAATTTCCCTTTATATGCTTAAAATAGCCTATCCCATTCAGTTATAGATTGGCTTTACATATCCCAAGGTCAATAATTATTTATATATTACCATAATGAGAATAATTGGGATCATACCATACATAATTTGAGATGACCCATGCATGGGATAAAGCATTTAAGAGCTGCTTCTGTCCATTGGTAGTACAGAAGGCAGTCCGGGGTATATTGTCTATTTCCCATCCATAGATGTAAGTTATGCTTGAAAATGGACAGGGATGAACTTGTTTTATGTGGACAGGGAGTCTGTTCCACAGCAGTGGTATCCTCTGATCCTCTGCAAGGCATACCTGTCCCTCCAAACCATTCTGTTGATGTTACAGAAGAGGTATAGATCCCTACACCAAGTATTTTAATGCCATTTGATTTGCTGATATGCATTAAATTCATCAGAAATGCTTCAAAGGATGCCTTGTATGCAAGACACAGGTCACTTCTTTGTAGTTTGTAGGATACCAAGTATAGTGACATGACATTCAGCCAGTCCATGAAGGATGTGTTGTTTGTTTCTTGTATCCTTTTAGTAAGGTATCTCTGTGGGCATTCCAGTTGTTGCATGTGTTGGACAGATACATGCCAAATGGGGCATTTTATTTGATGACTGGTCTAATAGGATCATAGAAGGTTACTAGGCTATTGACCCTAGGGCCCTTTCAAGCCTAGACAAGTTTTACCCTTATTTCTACAATCAGCACCTATCGCCACTGTCCAAGAGGACCACAGATGGAACCCTTGGGGTGAAATTATGGCTACCCATCCAATCATCCAGATTGCGTTTAAAGAGGGCCAATGAGGTGCTCTGCTTGATATGAAGCAGAAGTCTGTTCCAAAGGTATGGTAACCTCTGGCAGACAAATGTGTCCCTCCAGCAGGTTCTATTAATGTCACATACCAGGTTAAGGCCTTTAGAGTGAGTAACCCCTGTACCATTTGACTTGCGGATATGCAGCTTTTCCAATAAAGAAGGGTCAGACACTGCCTTATATGCAAGGCAAAGATCACCTCTGAGTAGTCTGTATGAAACAGAATAAAATGACAGTGATTTCAGACAATCCACATAGGACAGATGCTGAAGACCTTGAATTTTCCTTGTGAGGAACCTTTGTGGTCTCTCCAATTGCTGCAGGTGCTTGGAAAGGTACATACTAAATTGGGCATTGTACTGAATTATTAGCCTGATGAGGGAAGAGTATGGGGAGGTTATAATTTCTTTTTTTCTGGAGGCAATGCCCTTACCTATGACATGAGCAATATAGAATGCCCTTCTTACCACTGTGGAGACGATGATCAAAGGTAAGGTTACTATCAACCTGTGTGCCCAGGTCTCTCACCATCAAGTGTGTATTTAGGGTGTTACTGATGTTGTAGTTAGCAGAAACATCGCTCTTACCAAAAGGGATGATAACACATTTTTTTGCATTGAGTTTAAGGTCATCACTTTGGCACCAATCATTTTGTGTAAGACCCTCTTGTAGGATGTTGACATAATTTGGAGATTCTATGACCGCTCCCAGTTTGCAGTCATAAGCCAACTTTGTCAACCACAGACCTTTAGTTTTAGCTTGTACTTCAGAGAAATTGATTCCAAACAATTGAGGTCCCAGGACTGTTCCTTGTGGAACACCACTGGTTTACAGGTCTACTGTTGGAGGTGGATTCCCCTATTTTGACTAAATGGGTTGTATCAGTGAGCCAGTTAGCGACCCATCTAATGATATAAGGGTTGATATGTAGCTGGGTGAGTTTGTCAATGATGCCTGACTGGGGGATAATGTCAAAAGCCTTGGCTAAGGCAAGGTAGGCTGTATGCACAGATTTCCCCTCATCAAGTACCTTGGTGACTGTCTCAAAGAAGTCCTTCAGGTTTAACAGTCATGATCTCTCTTTGACAAATCAAAATTGAGTAGGGCCAAGTGCTTGGAGATTACCTATATCTTTGTTGATAAGGTCCATGATGATCTGCTCCATGGCTTTGCAGATAAGGCTAGTCAAGCTAATAGGTCTATAGTTCCCAGGGTCAGCAAAAGTGCCACCTTTGTGCAAGGGGATAACGGTGACCTTTTTCCATTCAGCTGGGATGAAGCCAGTGTTTAGACTATGATCGAAAAGAGTACCCAATGGTGCTGATAATTCTTGATTGAGCTAGCAACACCATTGGGTACTCTTTTCAGTCATAGTCTAAGGACCAGCTATAAGGGTTGAGTAAAGTGGGACAATAACATCCCTAGATTTAAATACAATCCTGTTGTTTATAGCCTGTGGAACATAGAAGGACGTTCTTACATTAGACACATGTTGGTTAATAGTTGGGTCACTGTCCACATAAGTCTCCAAATCCCAAATAACTGGGTCAACTCTTAAGGGTGTGTTGTCAATGTGATAGTTCCCTGGGGTAGATGACTTCTCACAGGATACAATACTGCATTTTTGGGCATTTAGTTTTTTGACACCAGTTATTTACTTTAGACAAACCTTCCTGCAGGACGGCTAAGTTATTTGGAGATTCAATGACTGCTTCTAGCTTGCAGTCATCTGCAAACCTAGTCAGCAGGCGCCCTTTGTATTGGCTTTTACTTCAGAAAAATAGGTGCCAGACAGAAGCGGTCCCAGCGCAGATTCCTAGTGGACTCCACTGGTGACTGATCTCTCTGTGAAGATAACATCCCCTATTTTGATTTCCTGCATCCTATCTGTGAGATATTTAGCAGTTTTTTTTTGTGGGGGGTGACACAGGGGTTTATTCCCAGTTTATTTTGCTTTTCTACTATGCCTGAGGTGAGGAACTGTGTCAAACTCTTTAGCCAGGTGCTATACTGTGTGTACCATTTTGCCTTCATCCATTGCTTTGGTGAACTTTTCAAAAACATTCACCAGGTTGAGTAAGCATGACCTGCCCTTCATAAATTCCCTTACAGTGACTAAAGTCTGAGTGGGAAACCCAAAAATTAGATCTAGATATATATCTATTTTTTCTGTTGAAGAAAAGCCCTTTGAACTGTGGTGTCTAGTTGGCATCCTAAAAACACAATCCTGTGAGGAGTCAAGAGAGACTTTTGAATGTTCTCTTGGAATCCCAGATTGTTTAAGACATTTCTCACCCAAAAGAAAGATTCTTGCCACTTTGAAAAAAAAACTTTGCAATGAAAAGCAAGTTGTCTAAACATGGAAAGATGTGGATACCCTGTAACCTTCAGTAAGCTGCGACTGGAAGTAATTTGATAATGTGATCCCAACACACACAAACCTTAATAAATGTCAGCAATCTGGATAAATAGGAATGTGATGATAAGTATCTTTTAAATCAGGTCTATATTCATGATCGAAGAGACTTTTCTTCGAATGTGTAACATTCAAACCCAAAACATCAAAAACACTAAACCGCAAATGGCCACATCCGTGAATTTTTTCATAGGGAAAATATTCATGAGGCCGCAAATAAACAACACAAACTACACATTCCTAATCAAGTGGGGGACTGTGCCCCCCAACTAAATATACCAATTCCGAGATCGCTCAACGCTGGGGAAAAGGACAAACCATGAGAACGGCCAACTGAATTTTTTCCCTAGAAAAAAATTTGTGGACATGGCCGTTCACGGTTTAGTGTTTTTGATGTTTTGGGTTTGAATATTACGCATTCGAAGAAAAGTCTCTTCAATCGCTTAATACAGAACCTTTAAATCTAATGTTACCAGGAAACTTGAATAAGGAGGAAGAGATAACATGCTAAGTTGTTGTTCTTCTTCTTCTTTTGGCTTTTCCCAGTTAGGGGTCGTCACAGCGGAGCTCTGGTCCACTAATGATTGGCAGTAGATTTTTACGGCGCCGAGGTGTCAGCTCGATGCCCATCCTTCAACGAAGGCACGCCCATTCACGCATGTCTTTCAAACACCACTCAAATGTGGGGAGGACATGCAGACTCCACACAGAAGGCGCTCCAGCTGAGAATCGAATGGGAGAACCTCTTGCTGTGAGGCGACAACGCTACCGCTGTACCACCACAGCTTTTGAATTTGGGCACTATCACAAACAGGTTTAGAAAAGAAAGATCATGAACTGGTCTCCAGCCTTTTTCTTTGTCTGGCACTAAAAACTTAATTGAATAAAATCCCTTCCCTACCTGGGAAGAAGGAACTGGTTCTATCACTCCCTAGGGTAGCTTGTGATGAAAGGCAGGTGAAAATAAGAGTTTGGTTTCCTGGATGAGGAATTACCCCTGGAAAAGAGGAATTTCCTCCCACTGTTCTCTGTAACCTTGATGAATGATCTTCATAACCCTTTTGTCTGACACTATCTGTTGCCAAAGAGAAAATTGGAGATTGAGACTTTCTTGAAGACAGTTGGTGCCAGGGTGGGAGGGGGGAACAAAGTCTCTTAAATAATTATTTTGACTTATTGGACTGTTGTTGGTTTTGGGAGTTTCCACAATTATTCTTGGAACTCCCTTACCATTTTCTCTTCTTAAGCATCTGTTTACCTTCATTTTTTGAAACTATTTATTTTGCTTTTTCTCAAAACTGGATGAGGAGATGCAGAATCCTTTGGAAAACTGGGAAAAGGAAGGCTGAAAAAACCTTAGAGATTCCTTGTATCAGCTAACCCCTTTCATCACAGTTTTTCATCACCTTTAAACCAGAGGGGTCAAAAACTAAATCCCTATCCAAAGGAGACTTTAAAATCTAATTTTTACATCATCTGGGAAGTTTTGAGAATGTAGCCATGTAAACATTCTCAAGACAGTACCACTGGTCATTGCCTTGAAGTAGCAAAAGAGTCATACATGCACTGTGTACCATGAGTAGTGATGTGACTAATAAAAAAATTAAATTATTTAAAGCAAATTTTCCTTATGAGAAGAAACTGCAGAGAAAACATTCTTTGTACTTTCACAGTTAGGACAAACCTTAACATATGAGCTTAACAATTCAAAATTCTGAAAATCAAAGCTGCAGAAGCATACACTATTTTCCTATACGTATCCATAATCTTCCCAGCCATATCAGAAATGGTAGAATTGGAATTCACTAAAGGTTTAGCTGCAGAAGGATTAAATAAAGCTAGAGTTATAATTACAGCTGCTTTCCAGCTTTGGAAGACTGAGGAAATTAACACATCCTACCTGCCTTTTTAGGAGCAGCTGACTAGCTGACTGTCAGGAGAAATGTAAGCAGCAACACACATCATCCAAACCTAACAGAGACAGGTAAATGCGTGCAGGATCTGAAATTCCTTTCATAACAGCTCATAGCATTTTCTGTGGGACTGAGAAACCTCTGTGTTCTCCTACTGAAAACATTGGGTCATTCTAGTAATACTTTGTGAAAGAGAAACCCCCTCAGGGAGCATCAGAAACTGAGCTCTTCTCTGAGTCTGTATCAGAAATCTGAGGAGAAGACTCTGTACCTGTCCCTTCATCCTCATGTCCAGATTCAAAACCTTTAATCTCTCCAGGAAAGGAAGTATCCCTCTTTTTTACCAGAAACTACCATACAAGAATGATCAATAGCCTGAATTAAATCCTGAGCCAGACCCAGTAAACTACTCCTCTCTAAGGAAATTTGAGGATTGGTAGATATATGCTTATGAAGTCAAACATGTTATTAGTGATAGCAGCAACTTCCCTAGGGATGGGCACACCATTCTGAAAAAACAGGTAATCCCTCTCTATTCCCTCTCCCAGGATCAACAATGCTGACTCTTCCTTGCCCACTGAGGGGAACCAACAGCCACAGAGGATATGGCTAAACCCCCTTTCATAGTGGCTGTAGGCATTACACCAGAGGAATTCAGAGTAAAACATGAGTGGTCTGAGGTACAACAAACAGCCACAGCAGAGTCACCCACCTGCAGCTGAGGCAAACTTCTAGCCTTCTGTGGTGGCAACGGCTGTTTGCTTAATTTTTAAATTTAAATTTTATTTTTTGTTGCTCAAAGGACTCAGTTTGTTCCATGGTAAGTCAAAAATGGTGCCTCTTTCCCAAGGAAAACAAGCAGCATTTTCCAGTAAATATAAAGCCTTTAAAAAAGTCACTTTTTTCCTAGCCAAATGCTGTAAAAGTCACTTTAAAACACTATGCCAGCTCCATTAAGTAAAATAATCACAATTTCACCACAGAAAAAATGTTTCTAAAGTTACTTTAAACAACTTTTAAACTAACAGGAGAAATGAAAGGTGAAGTTCCAAAACTGGAAAAACTCCCTTATTAGCCTCAACAAAAAGTTGAGATCCCTCATCAAATCCTCTAAAGACAGCTATGAAGGCAGAATTGCTTCAGATGCTAAAAACAATCACAAAGCCTTCTATACCTATATCAAGAACCTCCACGCCAATACCCAGATTTGCTCTGAGATACTGCACAATATCAGTCAACAGATATTGCCAACATACCCGCTGACAGATTCAGAGCCAACTTTACCCCTCTCCCCCCAAAAGGACCAATCACAATACCGGAAGAATGCCAGGCACCCAGCATTACTGCAGCACAGGTTAAAGCTGCTTTGTCCAAGACCAAGAATACAGCTTCCATGGAACCCAACAATATTCTTGGCTGTGTTCTACATGAACTACAAAGTGAACTGGCACCACATCTGTGTGCCCTGCTCAGACACAGCCTCACCTCAGGCTTTATCCCTACAAAATGGCACACTGCTACAGTCATCCCTCTCCATAAAGGGGGAGCAACTACAGACCCTGGGAATTATCACCCCATTAGCCTGATGAGTCTGATATGTAAAGCTATGGAGCGCATCATCATGGACCTGATTAACAAAGATATAGGAAATGTCCAAACTCTAGACCCCACGCAATTTGGCTTTGTGAAAGGGAGATCATGCCTGCTCAACTTGGTTGACTTCCTTGAGTTAGTCACCAGGGCTGTAGATGAAGGTAAGGCAGTGCATACAGACTACCACAATCTGGCCAAGGCCTTTGATACCATTCCTCACTCAGGAATTATTGATGAACTCACCAAACTAGGCATCAACCCCTGTATCACTAGGTGGGTTGCAAATTGGCTCACAGAACACACACTGTGAAAGTAGCAGACTCCAAGTCAGACTGCCGACCAGTCATAAGTGGAGTCCCACAGGGATCAGTTCTGGGTCCTCTCCTGTTCGGTATCTACTTCTCAGAAGTCCAGGCAAACACAAAGGGACTCTGGCTGACAAAGTTCGCAGATGACTGCAAGCTGGGAGCCATTATTAACTCCCCAAGTGATGCAGACATCCTACAGAAAGGCCTCACATAGACCAATGACTGGTATCGAAACCATGGCCTTAAGCTTACCACCAAAAAATGTGTTGTTATCCCGTTTGGTAAAAACTCAATTCCTACTAATTACCACATCAATGGGAGCCCACTGAACACTGAAGGTGTTATAAGAGATCTGGGGATGCAGGTTGACAGCAACCTCTCCTTCGACCACCACATTGCCACTATGGTCAGAAAGTCCTTCTGTGTGGCACATCTCATTACCAAGGGTTTTGCATCCAGGAAGAAAGAGGTCATCGAATCTCTACTCTTCCCTCATTAGACCAATCATAGAGTATAATGTCCCATTTGGCATGTACCTCACTAGATATCTGCAACAGCTGGAGAGGTCACAGAAGTACCTCACAAAGAGGATCATAGGCATTAAACATATGTCCTACATGGACGGACTCAAAAGACACCAGCTATTCTCTGTCTCATATCACCTACTTAAAGATGATCTCTGCTTGACTTACAAAGCCATGTCTGACCCAGCTCTGTTAGAAATGCTGCATCTAAAGAAATCCCAATCCCTCCACACCACATGCTCCAGAGACCTCAACCTCATTACCACAATCAACAGAACATGCTGGAGGGACAGGTTCCTCAACCAGAGACTGCCCATGCTCTGGAAGAGACTTCCCATACATGTCAAGCAGAGCACCTCACTGACCCTCTTCAAGAGAAATCTTGATGAGTGGATGGGTAATAGAAAATCACCCCTGGGGTCACTCCAGTGGTTCTACTTGATAGAGGCACTGGGAACTAACGTCGGGTGGCACGATGTCAGGGCACTTCAATGGGCTAGGCTTGTAAAGGCTCCAGGGCCATTAGCCTAGTACACACCTATGAACCTATGAAGAACAGAACAGTCTAGTGACAGTCCATCAAACAAACTCCTAGTTTTAAAGTAACTATCCAAAAGAGAAAAGTATAAAATAATAAGCAAAATTATTAAATGGATGATTTTCCCCCCTCCTCAAAGAGAATTTATCTGTCCAACAAAGGAACAGCACAACCCAACTGTTGATCCTCAAAAGCCTCTTCAGCAGCAGATCATAGGTTCTCCGAGGCAACTGAGTCTTGCAATCATTTCTATCTTGCCAGTTACCAACCTTCAGCCTTCATCTCCTCTTTTGAGAAGAGATATGCTAGTCGAGCCAGGAGTGAATTTATGAATACCCATCCAATCATCCAATTCCCATTTCTAAGAAAATAATGTAACAAACTGCTTAAGTTGCAGGGGAGGCTGTTCTAGAAGTGGAGAAAGTACCGTGTAATGAACTTGTCATACCACAGTGCTTTTATCTACTGGCAAAGATTTAGAGCCCTTGTTCTCATATTTGCAGGAATATCTGAATTGTGGTGATACTAGAGGTCTAGGACCACTGAGTCCCTAATGGCACAGAAGCCAAGATTTCCTTTATGGAATCTCTAAGATACAGAAAAGGAACACTTCTTCCAGTCTTTTCTGGTAGCTTGTTTTTTTTTTAAGCCAGTGATGATGATAGGAACTTCGTGAGATTTTTTTCTAGTAGTTTGATATGTCTTCTCAGTTGCATCCCAAATGGGGTCATTGTATTCAATAACTGGCCTAATCAATGCTAAACATAAGGAGACAATGACCTCTTTAGATCTGAATGATATTCTTTGGCAACTAGCTCAGCTAACTAGGAGGACTTTCTGACTACTATTATTACATGATTAAAGGAGAGGGAATTATCAACCTGAGCTCCATAGTCTCTAACAACATCCTCATTTTTCAGTGGGCCAACTGTCTCTGTTGTATGGTGTGATGCGTTTTTGTCTTTCAAATATAATAGTATCACAATCTGTTTGCATTTAATTTGAGACTGTTTTTAGTATGCCAGATATCTACCTGAGTTTAAGTTATTGCTAAAGGGGATGGCTGTCAGAGGGGGACTTGACAATAACTTCTAGTTTATGGTCATCTGCTAACTTGGTTAGCCAGAGGTCTTGGTTCATGGTGGGGAGATTAGAAAACTAGGTGCTAAACATGAGTTCCAGCACTGGGCCCTACAGGATGCCACTGTTCACCTTTATCCTCTCTGATGAGGAACCTGCTATTCACTGCATATGGGTTACTAATTATGTAGCATGTTGTCAAATGCTTTGGCCAGGTCAAGATATGCCATGTGGATAACATGACTGCAGACAACAGCCTGTATTACCCTTTCAAAGATGCTAACCAGATGCAGTACACAAGTTCTCCCCTTGACAAAGAACTGATAAGGATCTAGCCTGATGAGATTTTTAATATAATTTATCAGTTCAGTTACAATATGTTCCATGGCTTTACAAATAATATTTGTCAGGCTGATGAGTCTATAATTCCTAGGGTCAGTGGTGGGACAACCCTTGTGGATTGGCATCACTACTGCTGTGCTACAAACCTCAGGGACAAAGCCAGTGGCTAAATTCATGTCAACTAGTTTAAGGAGTGGACCTGCCGGGACTTGTTTAGTAGAGTTTATTAAACTACCAGGAATATTAGGCTCCATGGGGGAGGCTTATGGTCCTACAGAGCATAGATAGATTCATATTAGACTAACTGCCCTTGTGGGCCATTTTAAGTCTAGCCAATTACCCCAAGTGAGAATCAAACCCTGCACCTTGTGTCTGTATGGTAAACACTTTAACCATTAAGCCAACCTCCCACCTGTTGTTGATGTAAAGGTCTTTTGATCTGCTGCAGTTTTTCTTTTGTTGTTGAGTTTATTTATATCTGTGAACTACCAGATTGACTGTTTTTAAATTTAGCAATATACCTGAATCTGGTTGGGACTGCAAGTTTCACACATTTATCTGAGTGGGCAGAGAAAGCCATTGTGAAGCTACCTGCTGTGGTAACATCTGGGGTGATGTTGCTATAAGTGAACTTTGAAACTTCAGCATAGAATTTTATGCAGTGAGCACATTTAAAATCTTTGAATTCTGAGATATTGGTTTCAGCAGGTTTAGAAATTTTGAATGTTAGTCATTAGTTTTAATCTGACTTAACCTGGAGTAAAACATACCAGCAAAATAGTACACAGAGAAGCTATATTCATAAGGACCAGATCGTGACTATTGTGTCCTGTAATGAATCTGGTAAAGTGATTTTTTTTGTTTGGAGTTATAGGTACTCCAGTTTACTGAGAGGTAGGTAAAGTTTCCCAAAATAATAGAGTTCTTGTTTATAGGGTGTTCAGCAAGTACATTTAGGAACCTTGCATGACTTTCAAGGGACATGCATGGTGTCCTGTGACAGGCTATAAGCTGAGAGTTGGGCCTGTATAGTGCAATTCAGAGCTCAACGAGTACAATTTGTGGGTACCTGGGAATCTGTCTAGAGGTGACATGGTCCGTAGCAAATATGGTGATGCATCAAAGTTGTCACGGTGTCTGACGCCATGGTAGGTACAAAACCTAGTTAAGGGGGGACTGCTTTCTAACCATTTAAACCAAGTTTCAATGATTTCACATATATGGATGCACTCCAAATACAGATTTTTTTTTTTGTTTAGACTTCTGGCAGAGCCACCATAATGTGATCCTGTTTTGGATCAGAGGAGTTAATTACACCAGGATGTCCATTAGCTAGACTCTGCCTAATAATACACTTTGGCAGCAAAGGCTTTAGCCAGTATTCAGACTCCTTGAAACGAGAGGTGCAGCACTTTATCCTATTCTGAAAGATACTTGCTCTCCCTGGAATGACACCAGCTGTTTATCAATTACTGAAACCATTTATCTTATTTGTACCTAGGCATCATACTTTGAGAAGTAACGATTCCACTCTGGACCAGAGTTTTGCCTGCATTTCTGCCAAGTACGAAGTGCTATGTTATATCTCTCTGCATATGCCTCATGGTTTTGCATCTCAAATCATTCAGTTCCATGTGGAGTACCAGTATGTCATAGTCAAATTTGTTAGGTGAAAGGGTCTTAAGGGCCACTGAAATATCCGGGATCCTGTCACTCTGTCATTGTCCACCCTTGCGAGAGACAAAACAGTGTGCCTGCCTATAGAGTCACCTATCACTAAAACATTATAATTTGTAGAGTGGTCTGGTATACTGGTTTTGAGATAATTTATCCTCGGTGACTCTGTTGAAAATGTGTCTGAAAGTGATGCGGTGTTTGGAGTTTCACTGAGTCCTAGTCTTCAAGGGACTAGAAATCTTTTGCAATGATTTTTAAAGCATCAGTGTGAAACACTTTGTGAGGGTTACTGTAGAGTGTGGTGGATGTGTGTGTATTGCTCATAGTCTCTGTTTTTGTTTTGACTGAGACTTCCATATTTGTTACAGACAAAGGCCCAAAAGTAGAGGCACTTTTTAAATTGCTCTTACAAACTTAGAAAGTTGATAGAATAACAAGTTTTCCATTAGTGTAAGTTTCCTGAAGGGCATAAAGTCTAAAACTCAAATGTCTGTCATTATTTTGTGACTTCAATCCTCAACGATTTGCCAGAAAAAAACACAATTTTATAAGAAAAAGACCAAAAATATGAGGCAAAATTCTGGACACTCTGTGAAAATCTGTACAGTTGAGAAGTATGGCTAACAGAAGGAAAATGAGCAGGCCAACCTTCCATTTTATACAGAGATTTGGAGAACTAATTTGACTTAATCATAGTACTAAGTTGTTAAATAAATTTGTTAAAGTCAGACTGTAAAAATCATTTGGCATTTAAAAACAATGTCAGTCAATAACAAACAGTAATGCAGGAGACTCAAGTATCTAATTTACAACTACTCTAATGTACATTAGGAGGCAAAAAACCATACACAAACTTGTACAGAATTTTGTCTAGTTTTATTGGTGAGACATATGACATTTTATATGTTTTACTATCAGCTTTTGCCCACCTCACTGACGTGGTCAGTGACAGGGTCTTTACATCATAGTAACTTATGAAAAGTGCTGAGATGGTGTTTTAAAAATCTTTTCCCATGAGAATATTACAGCCTTGCAAAGCACCTGGTCGGTCACAATGTCCTTTCGAGGATGTAGCCAATTTAAGGCTCTTAGATTAGTTTGAATACAATGGGTGCATGTCTTCTTTAATACTTTCCTTTGTCTCTTTCTTGTTTACCAGCTGGACATTATCTCTGGTAGTGTTTTTCTGGTGGAAGCAGGAAAAGATACACATGCACACAGATTCATTATTTTCTAACTTTGCAAAATAATCTTTCACTGACAGACATGAGCCAGGCCGAGCTGATCGCTGCCAAGGCCAAGTTTCTAATTATACTGCAGCTTATGCTTCAAGCAATAATATGCGAGTTTATTTCTACTATTATTCTAGTAAAACAGAATTAAATGCATTACATATCATACTATTTTTCAACCTTTGCTCTCCATATAGATTTGAGCACATTTATTCCTGTCTAAAGCACACATTTCCCTAACAGTTTATAGATGTTTGAATACAGATTTTTCTGACATTCTCCCTCCTGTTAATGCATTTTATTTTATTTGAAACATAAACAATATCATTTTATTTTTTAGCCTTTTCCTTTTTAAGGACTTTCAGCTAAGTTAGTCATTGGTTTTATATTTTAGAAAAAGCATTATTTGAAATTAATCTTTTAATTTCAACACTTTGGTAAAAAGTTTTAGTAACAGATATATCAACAAATGTTTGATTAATTTTTTCATGCAGGGAATTTTACAGTAAACACATGCTCCTATTAGGAGTATACCCACACAAATAGCAATTAAATGTTTAATAGGATGGAACCCCACCCCCCCAAACAGATTTTGGAAAAAGTCCGTCAGTGGGTTTGGGCCTGGTTTAGTCATTGCTGATACTTGCTGAATTACCTCTAGGTGGTCATTGATTTTATGTTGGTTGTCTGGCATTTTTTTTTGTGTACCACCTCTTGCCGCTAGGGTGAAGTAAAGAGCCATTTGATTTTGTAGCACAACAGTTTTTATTGCATTTAGTTTATTAGTCACCAATTTTAGGGTGGAAAAAGTTGCATTGCTCATGACTTCTTGACAGCTTTTTCAGCTCCCAGATCGATTTGACTGCTCCATAGGCTGGTGGTATTCCTGCCCTGGATATAACACTGTTGCCCAAGTTCATATGAGTCAATTTACTTTTGTCTTTTACTGAATTATGGCCTTTTTAACCAGCTTTGATTTTACCAACTGGATTCACAGGTTTTTTTTACTGGACCTTTAGATTTTTGAGCTGTTTTTTTTACGTTTTGTATCTTACCCAAAGGTAATTCTGCAGTATGTCTTATTGCTGAAACCAGATAACCCAAAAAACAACTGCCGGACCAATTTTCAGGTAACCATTTATATGCCTTTTTTCCACAAATAAAATCATTACTTTGGTACTGCATGAAACATTTTTCTAATCTTAATAGACAATTGCTTAGTTAAGACTGGATTGTCACATACTGCATTTAATGTAGTTTTTATTGAACTCAGATATGAATCATGGTTAGTATTACAAACAGTACCCCCACTTTTGACTTTAATGTAACATTTATAAGACATTGTTATATTACCATTACTCCAGCCCACCTGGAGGGTATCACTTTTGTAGAAACATACAACTCCTTTTTGTGTGACAGGTAAAAATAAAGCAATTTTGTCCTGTGATTTTACAGTTTTTGTATCAAGAACACTTTTCCAAGTCTCATTTTATTCCCAGAGGGACAGTGGACATTAACAGTCTCTTATATGTTGTTGGTATAGCTGTACAAACTCAGCAATTTGAAATGTGCATAGTTTTTGTATGCACAAGCTTTATGGTCAGGTATGTGTTAAAGTTTGGATGCCAGTCTATAAACAGTTTATCACGTCTTTTCACTTTTACTCGTGTGGTTGAGTGCAGAGAAAAACCACAATAAGAGAAAAATTGTCATATTTAGTCAACAAATGCACTGCCAAAGAAAATAATTATGCAATAGTTCTTGGGTTGCTCTGCTTTTTGTTTGCTTTACTCTTGGCCATTTTGCCCTTGTGTATCAGTCACAAAGTTTTTATTTAGCTGAAAGTTCTTTTGTCTGAAAAAGAGTTAAACTGCAAAACAGATTTATTTATTAACAGTTTTTTTATATAATTAGCTAGTGAACTGTCAGCCTCCAGCTCTGCAGGCATGAGAGCTTTTTACTGAGGCACATAATATGCCCTTTTAAATACTACTTTAAAGGGGATCAAACCCTTTACATTTGTTACTGTTTTTATGCTCAGCAATGCTAGAGGTAAACAGCAAATCCAATTCTTTTGAGTCTCACTCATCAACTTTTTTAACTTGTTTTTTTAAAATCCCATTGTACCTCTCCACCAGTCCTACTGACTGTGGGTGGTAAGCACAGTGATTTCTTAAGGAAATCCCAAAAAAAAAAAATCTCCCAAGTTGTTGAATTGTCTGATTGACAAAATGTGTCCCATTGCCACTATAGATTCTTTCCGGTATGCCAAATCTAGGAATGATTTCTTTCACTAAGGCTTTTGCTACTGTTGCTGCGTCCGGATTCCTGGTCGGAAAAGCTTCTACCCATTTTGAAAACATATCTATGATCACTAAACAGTATTTTTTCTCTTCACATTTATTCAGTTCTATGAAATCCATACAAATAGTATGGAACGGATAGGGTAGTGTCTGAAAGCTCCGGTTTAAATGCTCCCTGTGCATGATGTTTGCTACAAATATGACATGTTGCACAAAATTTTGTGTATAATTATGTTTGGAATGTTTTGTTAACTAACTGTACCATCCCCCCTGTTGAGACATGGCTCTGCCCATGGCTCAACAAAGCTGCATATCTAATTAAATTAGACGGCAATATTGTTTTTTTTTCCTTTGGAAATGTACAGTCCATTTTTAAAAATTGTACCTTGTTTTACCCAGTTTTGTTTTGCTTTTGTAGTAAGCATTTGCATTGTTTTTAACATGTCTAAATCTAAAATCTCAAAGGGTTGTAATTTTTTATTTAAAAATAAAGTTTTTGAGTCTGAGGCTGCTTGCTTTGCAGCTGCATCAGCTCGTGCATTACCTTTTGAAATCTTATCCTGTTGTTTTGTATGAGCTACACATTTACAAATAGCTACTTTGGTAGGCAACTGAATAGATTCTAATAGCTCCAAAATAAATGCATGATTAATAGGTTTTTACTGGATGTAATCATTCCTCTATTTTTTTATTGTTGTGCAAACACATGCACTGTAGAAAAAGCATACTGATTATCAGTATATATGTTTACTTTTTTTTGCCTTTTACTAAAATACATGCTCCTGTCAAAACTACCAGTTTTGCTGCTTGAGCATACAAGTTGTGTGGCAAAGTTTGTGCTTTTAGATTTTAGTGTCTGTAACTACTGCATACCCCACCAGATTTTTCTGTAGGACCCCTTCTGCATGAGCCATCCACGTAATATGTCACCTCAGCATCATCCAAGGGCATATTTGTAAGATCTTGTCTAGGTAAAGCTAACTGTTTATATGAGGTTGACTCAGCAGTATGGTCATACATGAAAGATGTCTAGCAGGAGAAAGGTATGCAACTTTTTCTTGTAGCAGAATTATTGCAACTGCATGAGGCATTCTCAATGTGAGAGGGTGGAATAACACCACTGAGGCTGAAGCCTGCACTGCCATTGCTGCTGCAACTACTGCTTGTACACAGTGAGGCAAAGGTTGCACCACTGGGTCTAACTGTGATGAATAGTAAGCTTATGGGGCATTGCTTATCCCCATGTTGTTGCTTTAATACTGATGTCATGTACCATTGCTTACAATCTATGGTCTAAAAAAAAACGTTTGTGATAACTTGGAAGTCTTAAAACTAATGAAGAAGCTATTAACTGCTTCAACCTGCAGAAAGCCATTTCTGCTTTTGTTTTTCATCGTAAAATAATTTGGTACCCAGCTTTAACAAAAATTAGTTGTACCTAAGAAAGACATTATTTTTTTTTTAGTTGTTGGTTTGGGTGCTTGCAAAATTGCTGTTTTTTTTTTTTTTTTCTTTTCCACTATCTAGTATTTTACCTTTATTGAATATCACATATCCCAGGTATCTAACCTGTGTTTTTTTTTCAAAGTTTGTAACTTACTTTTGTTTACTTTGTGTCCTTGTATTACTAAAAATTTTAACAATGCTACTGTATTTACCCTGCACTGCTGCTGGGTGCTGCTAGCAAGATGTCATTTACATAAAGTAAAATTTGACTACTTTTTGGTGGGGTAGACCCTGCCAGGTTGCTAGCCATTTTTTGTGCAAATATTATTGGGCTCTCACAATATCCCTGTGGTAGTCGAGTATATGTATACCTTTTACCCTGAAATGTAAATGTAAACCAATATTGACTATCAGGATGTACAGGTATTGAAAAGAAAGCATTGCTTATATTTACCACCGTAAAATACTTTTGTTGTGGCTTTAAATTATTTAACAAGGTATGTGGGTCTGGCACCGTGGGTGCTCTAGGTATTACTGCATTATTTACAGCTTATAAATCTTGTACCATCTGCCATTTCCCGTTTGCTTTTTTTAACAGGAAATAGGGGTGTATTACATGGTGAATCAGGAGATTCTACCAGTACTCCTTTTTTGAGTAATGCTGCTTATTATAGGCTTAATTTTTACTTTTGCATTCTTTTTCAAAATGTATTGTCTTTTCTGTGGTCTAAAAGCTGACTTCGGGGTAATTGTAACTGGTCCTGCTGCTTGAATAAGCCCTACATTTAACTTACCTGTTGACCACAGAGTTGTTGGAATTTTACACAAGGCCTCTTCTTTTTCTTTTAATAAAAATGCTAATCAGCTGTCCTTACTAGATTGCAAGTGTACAGCTGTATGTGTCTGTGTCAACCAATTTAGTTTTGTTTTTATATCCCTTGTCCTGACATTTTTAAATCAGTCTGTTTTTCCATTTTGTTACCTTTTTTTTTTTAAGTCTGCCCATTTAACACTTTTGTTTTTTGTCAAGCTGACATGTGGCAGTCTATTGGACTTATACAATCTCATGAACTCTTGAGGTAATGAACAGCTTACTACACTGTTTTTTTCAGTATTCCAGCATAAAGTTTGTAATATTAATTTGTCAGCAGGATTTTTACTTATATTCCTTATCAGGTCCTGGTGTGCTACAGTAGTATGGAGTACAATGTAACAAGTGCTGCTGATCAGTGTCAAGGGAGGGTACCTTACTGATGGCTACGTTTATCAGTTTTTTGGTTACTGCCCCTGGACCAATCATAACTAGGTCCTGGCTGTACCAATAATAGGCTTCACCCTCTGATCACACCACACGAGCATCCATTTGTCTTTGTGCTTCCATACCCTGCATGGTAGGAACTACTGCTATGCCAAATATTTGCACAAGGTCTCTTTCCAGTAAGTTTACTGGATATTTTTGCAGAAACTACAATTTTACTTTTCTGAGTCATACCTGAAACAGGGTCAGTTATTGCTATATTATGGGAAAGTGGTTCCCTGTATAGCTGTCCATTTGCTGCTTTTACTAATATATAATCAGGTGATTCAGAATGTTTTGGTAACTTGGAGGGGTGTATCAAAGTCCGTGACGCTCCTGAGTCACACAGGAATTTGACCTTTTTTTTCTCTACCAGAAGTGTTACTTCTGGTTTTGTATTTGCTAGGTAGAGCTCCAGGCTCAACAATGCTAAATCTAAAATTTTATTTTTATTTTTATCCTCTACATCTGTTTGTACTTTTTCTATTCCCTCTACTACATTCACATTTTTTTTTTTGTTTATTAACCTTTTCTGATGATTTTTGGTTATTATCACTATCATATAGTCAGTCCACATCTTCTTTATCTTTTGTCATTGCTTTTTTATTTTGTTTATAGTCCCTAGCTAGATGCCCTTTTTACCTGACTGTAATACAAATACTTCAGCTCCGTCTTCAGCAGTGAAGACTTGTGCCTTTTTTTTTTTTTACTATTAAAGTGTCTTTCAGTACGTCTAGCATACTCAAGTAAGGCTTACAGCCTGCTTGTTCAGTGATTTATCATATGCCTTGTAATAAAACTACTAACAGAGGCAATGCAACCTTTTAAAAATGTATTTTTTTAATTGTTGTTTTAAGCATTTTAATAATCTAGCATAATATCCATCTACTGTTTCATTTTTCTGTTGTATGCATTAATTAATGCAAGTCTAGTCTGCTCTAAGTTTTTATTTTTTAGAGATTTTGTCTGTTAGACCTTTTACTCTGTTGTCTAAAAATGTTTCAGAATTTTTTAAGCTTCTGTTTTTTTTACAATTTGCTTTCTCAATCCACCTATGTGCTTGAGGTATGCCTAGTTGGTGCTGTTTTTCTTTTGCCTGACGCCCTGCATCAGATTAAAGCTTGTTTAAGGAGTTTAACTAGTGAAAGTTTATCTAGTTTACTATCAAATTTATAGTTGTTAACACATTTTGCAAAATATCTCACATTATCTGCTTACTGCAATTGCATATGCTTTACATTATCCGTTAGGGGCGGATCTCGTGATCTCTTAGTGCACTGATTTTCCATGTCTTAAAAAGACTGTTACGTAACCCTTTTTTTGTACCACGTGGTATCTTATTTTTCCATATCCACAGTAGTGTCTAGAATGACTGTTTACTTTGCTTTGTTATTCCCTGATCTATGACTCAAGATACAATACTTTGACTCTCTCTCTCCCTGCTATCACAAACCTTAGCAATAGCACAGTGTAACCTGGTCCCTGATCTAAAACAAAGACAAAGAGGGAAATTCTTTTTACCTGAGCCTCCCGCTTTGACTGTCTTTTTTCCTTGGGGCCCAGTCTCAGCCACAGATCAGAAAGTGGACAGCCTCTTTACACACAACAATTCAGTCGGAGGACTTTTCACTTTAAGAAGAACCATTTTGTTTTGGCAGCTTCTCCGCGCAGATTTATCACCACTCATGCACTCTGTGACCTGCAGCTTACCAAGGGAATTCCGCACGATTAGGACCAAAATGTTAAATAAATTTGTTAAAGTCAGACTGTAAAAATCATCTGGCATTTAAAACAATGTCAGTCAATAACAAACAGTAATGCAGGAGACTCAAGTATCTAATTTACAACTACTCTAATGTACATTAGAGGCAAAAACCATACACAAACTTGTACAGAATTTTGTCTAGTTTTATTGGTGAGACATATGACATTTTATATGTTTTACTATCAGCTTTGCCCACCTCACTGACGTGGTCAGTGACAGGGTCTTTACATCATAGTAACTTATGAAAAGTGCTGAGATGGTGTTTTTAAAATCTTTTTCCCATGAGAATATTACAGCCTTGCAAAGCACCTGGTCGGTCACAATGTCCTTCCGAGGATGTAGCCAATTTAAGGCTCTTAGATTAGTTCGAATACAATGGGTGCATGTCTTCTTTAATACTTCCTTTGTCTCTTTCTTGTTCACCAGCTGGACATTATCTCTGATAGTGCACAAGGCCGTTCTTCTGGTGGAAGCAGGAAAAGATACACATGCACACAGATTCATTATTTTCTAACTTTGCAAAATAATCTTTCACTGACAGACATGAGCCAGGCCGAGCTGATCGCTGCCAAGGCCAAGTTTCTAATTATACTGCAGCTTATGCTTCAAGCAATAATATGCGAGTTTATTTCTACTATTATTCTAGTAAAACAGAATTAAATGCATTACATATCATACTATTTTTCAACCTTTGCTCTCCATATAGATTTGAGCACATTTATTCCTGTCTAAAGCACACATTTCCCTAACAGTTTATAGATGTTTGAATACAGATTTTTCTGACATAAGTGTAGTTAATGACAGAGTTATCGGGCTAGCTCTTTTGGGATGCAGATTCTCTTACGGAGTCTTAACACAGAGTTATGTATAAATTACATTTCAGTTAAGGTGGTAGGAGTACACTGCCTAACTGGTGTAAATGAAGTAGTTTAGGTTTACTTGCAACTGTCATAATGAACAGTGCAGAGTGATTACGGAGCAATACAGTATGAGTAGATACAGCAATGAGAGGCTGCTTTGCGCAATGCAGAGCAACAGTAAGCTACTTCAATCAATGTAGAGCAGCAGAAAGCTACTTCAATCAATGTACAGCAACGGTAAGCTACTTAAAGCAATGTACAGCAGCTGTGGATCGCTTGACACTCCTTAAAGGACACATGATGAGCACTGCAGCTGGCTGCACAACAGTGAGCTGCTGCAGCTGTATCACCAAACTAATAGGAATTGGGAGAGGTAGGTGGTATTGAGACTGATACGGCTCAAGATGTCTGCATCTATAACACTGCTTCAGTGTGTGCAGCTCTGTGCAAATGCATGCAATTTATAGCAACACAGACAAAGCTGGAAAAATGAAACAAGCGCACTGGCCAATGGTAAATGACATTGTTCAAGGTTATATAGCAAGAAGAGGTCTAGAAATTGCTTTTTATTCTCAACAGAGAAAAATGCAAGAAGTTCTTATCTAGATTACCAAAAATCACAAAAATGTATACAGCTAACACAGTAAGAATAGAAAAGTATTTATTCCAGATCTTACAGAGCTTAGTGTTTGTGACCAATTTCCATTGAATTTAACCAATCAGGAGCTTAATGGCTCAGCACGTAACAACAAATAAATGAGCTTTAGGCAGTGCAAACATGGGCAATTTACAGCAACACTGACAAAGCTGAAAATTTTAAGATAAGCACACTAGCCAGTAGCAAATGACACCCTACAAGGCTTACAGCAATCAGAGGCCTAGAAATAGCTTGGTTCTCCTTCTACTCTGACTAGAGAAAAACATACAAGGAATTCCTAGCTAGTTTACCCCAAAAAAACCACAAACACACCAACATGTGCATGCACATATGAAAAAAAGCACATGCAGTCCACTCCTAAGAAAACTGCAGATGATGAGGTAGTGCCACCCCTGAGGACCTGACCTGTGCATAATTAGCAAGACAGACACACAGGGTTGCAGTTAACAGGGCCCTTTTAGATATAAGCTAAGTGATTTGTAAAGTAGTACAATGAAAGAAAAGGTGAGACTCCGCTGGATGTTCCACTGCTTTATTAAAATACACAAAAAGTTGTATCCGAAATTGGTAAGAAACTCCAACAAAATAAATATCCACTGACAAGCGCTTTCGGGTTAAAACCCTTCATCAGATCACATACTAAAAACACTTCCTGATATTTAAAATACATGTCAACCAATGAGAGTTAGTAAAAAGCCCGCCTTTTCTGCAAGGCTGGTTTTAAAGGTACACAGTCATTTAAGCCCGGAGTTCTGTGGGCCATCAATTCCAAAATCCATTTGGACTCCATAGATTCAGTTAACAGTTTAACATCACCCCCCCATTGTTCATGACAACATTAACCACTGCTTTGAATTTAAAATTGTGTGTGGGGTGGGTCTCAATATGCTTATATAAAGCATTATGTGCATCTTTATTCCTAATTGAAGACATATGTTGCAATATTCTTACCTTAAACATATTGTTGGTCTTGCCAACATAAAAACATATGCATTCAGTGCACTCCGCTATGTAAACTAAATTACTTGTCCTACAGGTAGCTTTTGCTTTGAAATTAAAGACATGTCCACTGACTGGATGTGTAAAGGTGTGATCTTTATTTATAAATTGGCATGCTTTACAATATCCACATGGGACACTGCCAATTTTTCTTTTAGGATACAAGTTTGGGTTACTGTTTTCTCTTTACAAAGGATATCTTTTAGATTCTTGTTTCTCCTATAACCAAATTGTGGATAAGCCCCACTATATTTCTTAACTTGTTATCTCCCCTCAAAATATTCCAGTTTCTGTTGACAATATCCCTGATGTCTCCTATATTACTACTATATGTAAACAATACCCTTGGTTCATTAAGTTTGTGTGTGGTATTAGTGGTTCTTATTTCCCCTTTATTACATTTAAGCCATGGCTTAAATCTATTATCTTTTTTGTGTGATTGGTATCAACCACTCTATTAACCAGTTCTCCTCTATAGCCCCTTTCTAAAAAGTTGTTCTTCAAATTAACCATTTCACATTCAAACATCTTATCATCCAGATTCAATCTGGAAATTCTGCCAATCTGGCCCTGAACAATATTTGAAAACATATATCGGGGGTGCATGCTATCGAAACAAAGCATTGTATTTTTCCAGCACTCCTTCCTATATAGGCTTGATGAAAAGCCAGCTTCATTTTGTGATATACATACATCTAAAAAATCAATATTTGTGGATGAACATTTCTTAGTAAACTTCAGGAATGTAGTAGTGGAGTGTAGATAGTCTAAAAAACCATCCAAAGATGTAACATCATCCTTCCACAAAAAGAAAACATCGTCCACAAAACGTGTATATAAATGTATATGTTGCATCCATTCTGGCTTATTAAAAATCACAGCCTTTTCCCAATGCCAAAGGACCATATTGGCATAAGTATTGGCACAGGGAGTGCCCATGGCCACCCCCTGTGCCTGTCTATATGTATGTTGTGCTCCTACAAACACATTATTTTCTAGAACCAGGGTTAATAAAGTACTGATTAATATTATTTTCTCCTCATCAACATTCTGATCTGCCAATACCTCACTAACAGCTTGAACCCCATAGTCATTACTAATTACAGTAAATAGGTTTTGAACATCTAAGGTAACCATCAAAAAATCTCTATTTATTTGTGTCCTCTCTCTATTCACATCACCCAATTTAAGCAAAAAATCCCCTGTATCTTTAAGTATGGTGGACAATTTATCTATAAAAGGATGTAATGTATGTTCCAGCCATATGGAAATATTTTCCGTCACCCACCCTCTGCCAGAAACTATGGGTCGTAATGGTGGGTCATGAAGAGACTTGTGTATCTTTGGTAGACCTTTGAAGATGGGAATGACGGCCTTGTCTATCAATAAAAATTTATATGTATCATCACTGATTTTCATTTCAAAAAGCAATCTTTTTAAACAATTATGTACTTTATCTACTATAATTTTTACACCCACAGGATTAATCTGTATATATGTATGTTTATCTGATAGCAATTCTTCTATTTTTCTGACATACATAATAGTGTCTAATACTACCACCGCTCCCCCTTTATCAGCTGTTTTGATGACTAAATTTTTGTTGTTACTTAAATCAGACACTGCTTTCTTCTGTTTTTGTGTCAAATTATGGTATTCATTAAACACCCTATTCTTAAAATATTCCTGTAAGTCATGTTCACAGCTACTTATAAATAAATTAAGAGCTGGAGAGAAAGGTGGTATATAACAGCTTGGCTGTCTAAGGGTTGTGTTATATTCATTATTAACACCAAAAGCACATTTCAATGCTAAATTTCTACAAAAAAGCATGATATCAAGCATAACTTCATTAAAAGCACTA